>NC_133779.1:43469727-43544118 GCF_003597395.2 Chelonoidis abingdonii
GCCAGTTACAACAGTGCCATGTGAATGCCTGTTCTCACTTTCAGGTGACATTGTAAACAACAAGCAGGCAACATTATCTCCTGCAAATTGTAACCAACCTTGTTTGTCTGAGTGATTGACTGACCAAGAAGTAGGACTGAATGGACTTGTAGGCTCTAAAGTTTTACATTCTTATTTTTAAATGCAGGATTTTTTGTACATAATTCAACATTTTGTAAGTTCAACTTTTATGATAGAGATTGTACTACAGTACTTGTCTGAGGTGAATTGAAAATACATTTTTTTTGTTTTTTACAGTGCAAATAATTGTTATAAAAATAAATATAAAGTTAGTACTGTACAAATTTTGTATTCTGTGTTGTAACTGAAATTAATATATTTGAAAATGTAGTAAGCATCCAAAAATATTTAAAAAATAGTATTCTATTGTTGTTTAACAGCATGATTAGTCATGATTAATACATTTTTTAAAATCACTTGACAGCCCTAACTAGAATTGTGGTCTAAATCAACAAATTTTGTTTAAACTGAAGACAAGGCCTTGGATTCTGGAGCATAGTTCTGCAACAAGGGTGAATTCCTTAGCAAATTCTGCATCAACTTTGAGGAATACATGGGGCCTTGAGTACAGGAAAATATTCAGTAATATCATCCTGATTAAGTAACAACCAATAAAAAGGAATAAGATTCAAATTATGAACAGGGAACGTAAATAAAATGTGATTTTTGTTTTCCATTGCAGGTGAGAGCTGGAACAATTTTTGATAACTTCTTGATCACAGATGATGAACAATATGCAGAAGACTTTGGAGATGACACCTGGGGTGAAACAAAGGTAATGGATGAGCTCTTCCCCATCCCACCCCGCCCATTCTGATCCCTTTTTGCAGGTGAAAGGGCTGGAATAGTACAAAGGGGTCCTAAAATCTCTGTATCTAGTCAAGGCAAGGATTCCCCTGCTTCAGACACTGTGGAAGATAGCCATAAGTAGGGTTACCAGATAGCAACTGTGAAAAAACGGGACAAGGGGTGGGGGATAATAGGCGCTCATATAAGAAAAAGTCCCAAAAAATGAGACTGTCCCTTTTTAAAAACAGGACATCTGGTCACCCTAGCCATAAGGTTGCCTTCTGTGGACCCCCTCAGAAGCCCTGGTGAAGTGAGTATGCTGGGGAAAGGGTCACAGAGCACATAGTGCTCCAGACAATCAAGACTGCGCTGCGGCAATAAAGTAGCTCCCACAGGTTGTTCTTACGAGCCACTCTGGCCCTTGGAGCAGCCTAGGGTTAAGAGACCACAAAGGTTGCTTAAAGCCCCAAGGAACTTACTTCAATATTTATTTTTTTCTAGAACAATGCCAGGCACATAATCTATGATTCAATAATTACAATAATAATAATTAGATTATTCATGTACTCTCCTGCAATCCCATTGACTTTTATAGGGTTGTACTGAGGTCAGACTTTAGCCCTAAGTTACTAATAATTTAGGGTTTGTTCTTTCTGGAATAAATGTCCTGATTCTGCTGCCTCCCGTGGCCAGCGCAGCCTTACAACAGCCTCCCTATGGCTGCAAATGGGTTTTTCTGCAGCCCAGAAAAGCCATAATGCTGAACACTACAGCCACTCCTTCTCCTGTCCTCCACATGTTTATTTCTGCTTCCAGCATGCCCGCTATGGTGGGGGCAGCATAGAGCATGTCAGCCCTATGCAACTTCTGCCCTGGGGACAGTTTTCCTTCTGGCTGTTGAAGCCCCTTTTGCTGCTGGAGAGTTCTATAGGGGCCAGGGACAGAATCTGGCCCCCTGTATTCTTGTAGCAGATCTTCCATTTTACGAAAACAACTAATGGTTCAACAACCATTTGCTGCTAAAGTATAATCTATGTGTGTAGTTTGGAAAGATGGTTTTGTAAGGAAGTTTAGATGCCCATTAAAAATAAAGGCCCTTGCAATTCCTCTATTGGTAAACTCCCTCCTGTTGTCTTCAGTGTAAATTCAGTACACAGAGGGCTGGCAGAATTGGACCCAAAATGACATTTACTGTGAACTGACCTTTTCATTATTTCTTCAGGACCCTGAAGAGAATATGAACATAAAACAGACTGAAGAAGAAAAGAAAAGGGAAAGGGCAAAAGAAGAAAAGCATTTTAGGGAAAGGTTTAACAGGAAGGTCGAAAAGCAAAAAGAATCTGGAAAGGCTAAATTGAACAGGATAACTGTGAAGGAGGAGCTTTAATTCTTATTTAAAAAGACTTCAAAGAAATCTCTAAAGTTTAGCTTTTCTCTAATTTGTTGTATAGCGGTTCAGATATATTCTTAATAGCTAATTGAAAGTAATATTTAAAACTTCCTCTAATAAAACTTTGCTAGAACTATTCATTTTTTATGAGATTTAAATATATATATTTAGCACAGGAAGCTATTAAGAAAATATGTTTCCTGTAAATAGAACATGGAATTGAAAGAATTCAATAAAAAAATTTACTAAAATATATTAAATTACATATTTTGTATTTGAGTTAGGATTTGGTATATATTTCTAAAAGAAGGGCCATTATATTTCTCTTGATGCTGTTGGCATACAGAATGTTCCTCTGCAGTGAGAAGTCTTGTAACCAACCTCTTTGGCACTAGACTGTTTTATACTTTCATCATTAATATTAATATAAAATACATGCAAATTGTGTTGTGAAATTCTCCCTTCATCACAAAATTTGTATCCAGTGTTGTGCCCATGTCGGTCCTAGGATATTAGTGAGTCAAGGGGGTGAGGCAATATTTCTGATTGGACCAATGTCTGTTGGTGAGAGAGACAAGCTTTTGAGTTTACATGGAGCTTGAAAGCTTCTGTGTCACCAATAGAAGTTGGTCCAATCAAAAATTTTACCTCACCCGCCTTGTCTCTTTATCACAAACGCTTTTACAAAAATAAGTTTTTTCAAAGACAGCATTCCTGATCTGTGAAGTATATGTTGCTACATAACATTGTACAAAGTCTTAATGAATAAAGAAGGCTTGAAGAACTTCCATAGTAATTATGCTTGTGTCATAGTTATAGGGCTAGCTGCTTCCCTGGCCCCTTTGTAGTTTCTCTGTATGCACCTTCAGACATGCCAGGCCTCATGCCTTCTGGGAGTGGAATTTCACAATTCTTCTACTCCTAGACCAGGCCTTGGGCTATGGAACCCTGTGTATGTACTGTTCTTCCCCTGCAGGTCCAACTTAGTTCAGTGTGCAGCTCTTCCTTTTTGGAGTCTGTGACCAGTGATACAGTGATGAAACACCTTTCTTAAAGCAAAAAATAAATACATTTTGTTGAAGGGACAAACCTTTTTAGAGAAAATAATTTTAAAATAGCAAAAAGTCTACATGCAAATCTATCTAACTTAAGGCTTACTATTGCCTGAGGTAACCTATGCAGGTCTAACTTCTTCAAAGTGGTTCCTTTGTCTCAGTTCTAGCTCTCCTGAAGAACCCTCTGCCGAAGAGTGGCCCTTTTAAGCCCTGTTATAGATTTTATTATTCTCCTGCATTTCTAGACTTTGACCCTTCTGGTCAAAACCAGCAATGTTAGGCTCCGCTGGCAATCAAGCCAGAGTCCTCGGAGCCAGTGGTTCTGGCATTGTCCCTTAACAGTCCTCAAGTGTTTGCTGAGGAGTGACTAAGTAAAGGCAATGTTGCCTCATATATAGAGCAGGATTCTCCTCTTGGCTCTGCTACTAGTCTGTGGGTAACTTTGGGCAAGCCATGTCACTGCTTTGTGCCTCAGTTTACCCCATTTGTAAAATGGGGATAATGATACTGACCTTTATAAAGTACTTTGAAATCTACCGATGAAAAGCTCTAGATAAGAGCTGAATATTATCTTGAGCCATTCTTTTCCTCTCTGCTTGTTTTTCTTGACAGACTCCTGTCAAGTTAAACCTATACTGTCCTACTGAAAACACCCCAATAACCAGGCCAACATAGCATGATGGCTCTTGCTGTTTCTATGGAAAAAATTGCTCCATGTAGCCAAGTTATAAATCTTTCCAAAATCTTAATTTAAATTTACTTAGTAGAGACTTGTTAGAGTTTGGTAACTAAATTATCCAAACATTTCAGCACTATTGAGTATGCTCCAGCTCAGGGATTAGCAGGATTTCTGTAATTGCTGCTCCTTGACTGTTGTAGGCTTCTGTGATAGAGGAACAGAGAGATTCTCTTCTGTGCATTCAGTGCTCCCCCTACTGGTACCCAGGCAGCATGAAGGAGAAAGTTGCTTGGTTCTAATAGAGAAGTGACAAGAGCAGTACTCATCTGATGGGCGGGACAGGAAATAACAGAGGGTGGTAGATCTGGACAAGGAGCTTGAAGGGGGACTGGTGAGGCAATGAAACTGGGAACCAAGGGGGAAAGAATGCAGACAGATTGAACCTGGAGCCAGCAGAGAAGAGTGGGACTGGGAGTGAGAATGGGTTGGGGGAAGACTGAGACCAGATGTGAAGCCTCCTGATGGAAAATGAACTGGCTGACAAGACTGAGGCAAGGAGACAGGGATTGAGAAGTGGAGTGGGGGGATGACTGTGATTTTGATGAGAGCAGAGTAGGGGACTAGGTCTAGCTGGCCAAGGGACTATGATGAGGTGACTGAGAGATGGAGAGAAGGACTGGCTAGGCAAGGAGACAGTCATGGGAATGAGGCAGCAGCACTCACACAAGTTCTGGGGGGTGGGGGATGGTAGATGCAATCTTAAATGTTCTTTTAATTATGTGTGTGTGAGAGAGATGTTTGGCTGTCTCTTTTGTGCGTTTTATTTTTTTTTTTGCCTCTAGTATGTTGCTGACACAATGACTAGAAAAACAGAAGTCTCTGCAGTGACCATTAACTTGTTTTACCATACTTTGAATATAGTTACAAGTGTCTTTAGACACAAGCCCTGGAGTCCCTCCCAGAGACAGGAGTCTTAATACCTGGTCACCTGTTCTGTCAATTAGACTACATTGCCTTTTAAAGGTTTATGGTGTTTAAAAGTGACTGGAGAAGAAAAAGCTGATAGGACTTTCTAGTACATAAAACCCCTTGAATTAAAAAAAAATCTCATCAGTTAATATATGAATAAAGTTACTAACACCCCAGTTTTATGTGATTTGTAGAACCTGATTAAGCTAAAATTTAGAAGTGTAAGGAGGCTTAACCTACCCTAACATATTTTTGAAAAGTGCCTCCAGGGGCATATTAACAAATTGAGCTTTTGTGTGTGAATTTCATGTTATCAGTGGAAATATATTTTAACAAACGTGCCAATTTACTGTTAGCACAACCACCTGTTTAGTTAATCTTAACTCTGTCCTAGTGTATTCCATGAAGTAAATATATTCTCTCGGAACTGAAGGTGGAGACTGGAAATCACGTTTCCTGCCTGTTACTCTTGGCTCTGCAATTGACCTTGGGCAAGCCCGTTTCCCCAATGGTTTGTACAAATGGGGATAATGATGGGATATTGTAAAATGTTTTTGACACCCTCAGATAAAAGCAGCTACGATCCCATTGTTACGGAGTTGCACAGCATTGTAGCGGGACCTCCTAGTCCTCTCACCTGCACATCGAGTCCTCCCGGCGAGGTCTCAGGACTCCGGGTGAAGCAAGAAGAGGCCCACCCAGTTCCCTGCGGTGCCTGGCAGGGCCCGCTGATCCCTTCCCCCTTCCTCCGGCGGCGACCGCCCCGCCCCGCCGGAGTCAGTCAGTGGGAGGAAGATGGCGGCGCTCATTCCACACAGCCAGCAGGTACCCGGCCTGGCCTGGGCCAGAGGCTCCACTAATTGCGGTCGGGGGTTGGACCCCGCCGGGGGAGAGCCCTGGCCAGGGGGACAGGCCTCTGGGTGGCAGCCTAGAACCGGCGAATTAAACCGGCTTATGGCGCGAGAGAAGAAGCTGGGTGTGGGAAGCTGGGCCCCATCTGGCGCTGGCGGGTCAGTGCTCGGAGGGGGGCAAGCCCCTAGCTCCCCTCAGCAGCCGGGGCAGGGGAGCATTTGGGGAGGGGGCCGGCTGATGGCGAGTCTTTGAGCCCCTTTCCCAGCAGCAGTCTCTGAGGTGGAATCTCAGGGAGGGAGGACGGATGCTCGCTTCCTCGTTGGGATGAAGATGGTTGATGTTCCTTTTTTTCCCCAGCCAAGCTGTAGGGCCTGGTATTGAACTACTGTAGTGGAAGGGGCAGCATCATCTTGTGGTGAAAGGCCCTGGACTAGGCCTCAGGACACTTTGATTCAGTTCTCAGCTCTGTTGTAGACTCCTGGGGTAACCTTACTTAAGTCAGTTCATTTCTTTATGGATTGGTTTCCCCATTTGTACGATGGAACTAATACTGCCTAGTGCACAGGGATGTTGTGAGAAGTTTTTTTTTTTAATCTTGGAAAGGTGCTTGCATACTGTTGTGATGGAAATGGGGGGGTAAGAAGTACAGTAGAACCTCTGAGTTATGAACTGACAGTCAGCCACGTGCTTCATTTTGAACTTGAAGTACACAATCAGGCAGCAGTGGAGGCCCCCCCCCGTTACTGTGTTAAATGTAAACTACTAAAAAAAAAAAAGTGAAAGTAGCTTTTTTCTTCCACATAGTAAAGTTTCAAACCTATATTAAGTCAATGTTCAGTTGTAAACTTTTGAAAGAACAACCATAATGTTTTGTTCAGAGTTACTAACATTTCAGAGTTACCAGCAATCTCCATTCGGATGTTCCATAACTGAGGTTCTACTGTATCGTAGTTGATGGAAGCTGATGACACACACTTGAAAGGCTCATTTCTTCTTACTCCTTATTAGCAAAGATTGAGTGAGGAGAGTGGGATAATCAGGATTCTGCAGTTGAAAGATCCTGAACAATTTGGACACATTTTATTTTTAATGCTTGTCATTATCATAGGAATGTATAGCCAGAAGGGTCCTCTAGAAGTCATCAAGTACAACCCCCTGCACTGTGGCAGGACCGACTAAACCTAGACAATCCCTGACACATATTTGTCCAACCTGTTTTTAAAAAACTTGCAATGATGGGAATTCCACCAACTCCCATGGAAGGCTATTCCAGAGCTTAACTCCCTTATTGGGAAAAACCTTTTTAACTGTAATCTAACTGAAATCTCTGCTGCTGCAAATGAAGCCAATTACTTTTGTCCCTACCTTTGGTGAACATAGGGAACAGTTGATCACCATCCTCTTTATAACAGCTCTGAACATATTTTAAACCCATCTGGTTTCCTTCCCTCCCCCCCACTTCTTTTCTAAAGACTAATCATGCCCAGTGTTTTGTTTCTTTAAAAACGTTTCCTCATAGAACAGGTTCTCAGCCTTTTATAATTGTTGTTGCCTTCTCCTCTGAACTAGTTCAGTTTTGTCCATGTCTGTTCTAAGGTGCAGTACCTAGAATTGGACACAGTATTCCACTGAGGCCCGATAGGGGGGACAGTTGTCTCTCAGGTCTTACATGACACTCCTGTAAATACATCCAAGAATAGTTATCCTTTTTTGAAACTGCATCACATGGTTGATTCATATTCTGTTTGTGATCCACTAAAACTCCAGATCCTCACCCATGCTCCTGGAGTTCTCAAAGATAACTGGTAACAGTTCCAATATTGTATCAGCTGGTTTCTTAAGTACCCAAGGATGAATTGCGTCAGGCCCTGCTGACTTCAGTACATCTCACTTAACTAAATATTCTTTAACCTGTTGTTTACCTATTTTGGCTTGCATTCCTTCCCCCTTATTGTTAATATTAATTGTGTTGAGTATCTGGTCACCATTAGCTTTTTTAGTAAAGACAAAAGTTAAATTGGCATTAAACACCTCAGCTTTCTTGTTGTCATCATTTTTAACTTCTTAGCTCTCCTTCTCTGCAAAATAGAGAACCTATGCTTTGATTCATCTTTCTCTTGTTCCTTATGTATTTAAAGAACCCTCTTCTGACTGCCTTTTTCTACATGTAACTCATTTTGTGCCTTAGCCTTTCTAATTTTGTTCCTACATGCTTGTGCTATTCCTTTGTACTCCTCCTTAGTAATTTTTCCATGTTTCAACTTTATGTAGGATTCCTTTTTGATTGTCAGATCATTAAAGTGTTCCTGAGAGCCATAGTGGCCTCTCACTAGTCTTCCTGTCTTTCCTTTGCCTCAGACTAGTTTGGAGTTATGCCTTTAATATTTTCTCCTTGAGAAACTCCCAGCCATCCTGAATTCTCCCCCCCCTTCCCCCCCTGGGCCATGGATCTTACCTACCAGTTCTCTGAGTTTGTTAAAGTGGGAGGAGTTTTTTTTAAGTTCCATGACCTTATTTCACTGCTCTCACTCCTTCCTTTCCTTAGAATCCTGAAGTCTATTTCATGATCACTTTCACCCAAATTACCTTTCACTTTCAGATTTTCTACCAATTTCTCCATATTGGTCAAAATCAAGTCTAAAAGGGCTGTCCCCTGGTTACTTCCACCTCTTTCTGGAACAAAAATGTGTCCCCAATACATTCCAACAACTGCATTACTTTTCTAACAGACGTCTGGGTAAAGGCCCCCATTACTTCCTGGTCTTATGCTTTGGATATTGGTTTGTTTTATACATGCCTTAACCACCACCTCTTCTTGATTTGATGGTCTGTAGTAGACCCTTACCTTGACACTTGCCATTATATGCTTACCTAAATTCTTCAATAATGGCAGCAATACTTGGTGCTTACATAGTCCTTTACCTCTGCAAAGTGCTTTGCAGACATTATCTAACTGATTTCCTATGAGGGGATAAATCTACCCAAAATCTTTAAAGTGAAACCCTGTCTTCACCACTTGCAATAAATCAGTCCTGTACACCTCTACCTCGATATAACGCTATCGTCAGGAGCCAAAAAATCTTAGCACATTATACATGAAACCATGTTATATCGAACTTGCTTTGATCCACCAGAGTGCGCAGCCCTGTCCCCCTGGAGCACTGCTTTACCGCGTTATATCTAAATTTGTGTTACATTGGGTCACGTTATATCGAGGTAGAGGTGTATTTAGAAAGACGACTGTCAATCTTCCAAGTGTATTTGAATATTTATAGGCAAATCTGATCTAGATTTCAAATGAGGAAGGCACTAGATATTAACCACGTTACACATTCCTGGTATTTGTTAGCAAGGTTTACAGTTAAGTGGGGAGCTCCAGAACCCAAATAAGTAACTAATAAAATGTTCCTACTTTATACTAGTTATATATTTATTAAGTCTCTTTTCCCCCAAATCCCGAGCTCAGGGTTCTATCTTCTCTTGCAGTTTGTGAGACTTCACTTGGATACATAGATCCATGCTGTCTTTGCAACATAAAACCTTCTGGCTTCATATACATTTCAGAAAATATTAAAAGCTTTCTATTTCACTTTTAAATTTCACCCCTGAAATGCCTGTTCTCTTGTATAGAGCTTTAAAAGCTCAAGCAACTTGCTGAATTGGGGTTTTGATATAAAGTCAAGTAACTCCTTGCTCTCTTGAAGTCTTTGACAAGTTGTGTGTAATTATCATTGTGGAAGAAACACATCTAGTTACTTTGAATCTGTTCAGAAGTCAGACATTTGCAAAATAATTGTTACTGTTTTTACACAACTTACTGTGCCATAAAACTTAAATGTGCCATGTACTGACCATGAGTAATAAATTTTAAAATACCCACCATATTTTGCACTGCTTTTAAGAATGCCAGAGTGAAACTCCAGTGGAGTTGTCTTCAAAAAGTAGTATCAAAATGCTCAGAATAATTACTTTAGACGCATTTTAGCATTCTAAAGAAATTATGTGGGTCTTTTTTTATCATACTCTAAGTAGTTATGTTTCCACAGTGTTTCATATAATTTGTTGTACAACACAATTTGCCAAGTGCCTTGTTATGGGAGTGTGTTGCTATCTAACCCTTTTTTGGGCACAGATCAGAGCCCTATTTGGCCCCAAATATGTTTTTCACTGTTGCTAATTTGTATTCTTGCTAAGTTTCTAGCAAAGAAAGAATTCCAAAGTTGGCTGTGGTTGCAATGAGGCTGTAGTCACACATACCCCGGATGGATAAAACAGAATTTTTAAGTGAAAGATGGCAAGCATTCTGTCTTTTATTTATTAATTCTAAACAAAATATACAAAGGAAGCAAAGGACTGTCTTTGTGGGTGCACTTTGCTTTCATGATTTTGCTTAAACTTTAGGAATTTTTTTCAATAATTACCCTAATTTTGTGATAGAAAGCATTTCTGATCTGATAAACAGTATGGCTGACAAGCATCTAAAAGAAAACCCACAAGTGTGTAAATATTATACTAGATGTTTTCATGATATGTACGGATGTTTACAATTTAAATTTGTGATTAGACTCTGGTCTTTCATATCAAGCTACCATTTGTGATATCTTAGACTTCAGAGGGGAACATTTTTTCTTTCATAGAAGTTGGTAGTTATAGTGCTTGCTAAAGACTCATCTAATAAAGTAGGTACAACAGTTTTACAATGGATTGATAAAATGTACCCCATATGGCACATCTCGGATATTTACCATACTAGAAATCCTGCTTTTATATGGTTAGTTGCACGTCTCCTTTGATGTTTGGGAGATTTGTTGTTCTAAGTTCTCTTGGTATTATCTATTTTTATGCAATTTGTACATGTTTCTGAAAGACTAGGTCTTCTTGCTGTGGACAGGATATAGTTCTTTCTTTCAACATTGATACATTTTCTAAATAGTTAGTTAGCAGTGTTGGGTAGTTTCCTTGGAAAAGATTTCAGAGAGAGTATGTGTGTAAAAACTCACCGAAGTGGAATAAAAAAGAATGGGGGGGAAAAACAGATGTAATAATTTAAGTATCTTTACATGGAGGCATCCAGAATAAGACTGGGCATAAGTGACTGTAAACATTTAAATAATGACTCAAATGGGCTGTATTATTTTTTGTTTATACAGAATGCAAAAATGTGAGGTGCTTGTAATATATCAGTAATGTTCCCAGTAAATGAAGGTTTGTTCCATTGTACCTTCTGTTTTATACAGTCTAAGGTTCCAGTTCTGCAAATCAACATTTGCTTGATTTTAAGCATGTGAATAATCACATTAATTTTAACTCAGCAGGACTTGCTTGTGTTTAAAGTTAAGCATGTACGTGAGTGTTCACAGGCTCAGGGCCTAAAAGCATGTCTATAAAATCAAATCTCAATGCTATATCAAAACAGGAAGTGGTGGTGATATCCTTTGATAAATTTAATTATGTATATTTTACCTCACCAGCACTCTGCCAACTATTTAATCTCCCCTGGGATTTCTACTAGCTTGCCGAAGATAAAAATCAACATGACACAGACCATTTCCATCTTTCCCCAAATATGCACAGACACCCCCAAAAATGGTCAAAGTGAAGGATGAGCAATATTCAGTTGCGTACCAATCAGAACTCAGAAAGGGAATGGTGTATTATTGGAAAGCCAGGATTCTTTCCTTCCTAATGGTACATCCAGCACATGCTTCTAATTCTGTTAAGACACAAGATGTATGTGCACGTGCGCACACCCACACATGTAAATATTATAGGTGGAGCTAGAAGCTCCACCTGTACTTCAGTTAGCCTGACACTTCTTCTTGTAAGACCCTGTTTTCAGTTGCCTATATCTTTGCCAATTTTTAACTACTTGGGTTAGAATTTCCCAAGTCAAGTATCTGTCTCAGCCTTCATATTTTAAGAAAGTTTTAACAAAAATGGTCGAGCCATTTCTGAGGAAAATACTTGGGGGGGAGTCATTTTGCCCTTGATTATATTGAAAAAAACAAACCCACAATCTTAACTGTTTTCTTGAGAAGCTATAGTCCTAGTATGCCTCCGTGTTTTAGAGCAGGAACTTGACATTTTGGCAGGGGGTTGCCTTTGTGTCAGGGATGAAACTTTTGCTATTCTCGTGGGGGAAAATAAAAGCCCAAGTTTGGACATCTTATAAGACTCTGGAAAAAAAAATCTAAGTTTGCACATGTGCAATAGAGAGTGGCCTCTAGATTCTCTGAAGATTCTGCCTGTACGAAGCATGCTCCAACCCAGGATTACATGGGCTGAGCAGGACTTTCCTGCCAATTGTTGCAGATCACTATGTCACAGAACCCAGAATATGGAGACTCTCTCTCTTGTTCTTTCAGTGTTCCCTCTGGGGAACAGGCACTCAGGCAGCATAGAGGAGGAAACGGTTTGATTAGAATACAGAGAGAATAAGCCAGACCTACGAAGGAGGACAGGTGTGGCAGAGGGAGCAGACTGGGACAAAGAGCCTGGCAAGGGGAAGATATAGAATTGTGACCTAAGAGGAGGAGAACTGGGAGCTGAATTGGACTGGGACTGTGAGGGCAAGGAGGCTGGCCCTGTTTGACAGAGGAGAGGGAGACTGGCACTGTCTGGGCAATGAGCCTGGGGAGGGAGGACTCACTAGGACAGCCCAGAGGGAAGATGTGGACTAGCATGGAGCCTGGGACAAGAAGCTGATGGGAGAGTGTGGAGAGGACGTGACAATGCGTTAGGCTTGAGGGAACAGGAACAGAAGGGTCAGTCCCCTCCACAATTTGGAATAAACCAAAGATTATTAGTCTCGCTGTTCCTCTGTGGTCATAAATTTTTGTGGAAACCCCTTTGCAAAATGGGTCTTATCCTCTACTAGTGACAGATCCATGAAGAGGATGTCAATTTATTAATGCTATCACTTTCTCTGTTACCTTAAATGGCAGAGGTCTGTGGTATGCATCTCAAGGTTTCAGCCCTACTGGATCCGTGAGGGTGCTAGTTATGATTCCACATGATGGAATTTCTGGTTTTTCAGTTTGGTTTTTTTGAACACCTACATAATTACAAACACATGCATATCCATGGGGGGAGGGGAGGGGGAACTAAGATTGCAGAGGTAATTTAATTCTAGCTTTTCCTAACTTTTGAGTGTATATCATATCATACTTTTAATGTAGTTTGTATGTGATGTGCATGTACAACATACAAATAAAATAGGGATTGCATAATCAAGAAATACAGCTGTGAATTTAATCACTTTGAACATGTCAGCATGCACTATTACATTTTGCTCTGGTGAAAACTTGGTGTTGTGATGAAAACTTGTCTACAACTGTCACTGGACAGGCTGTTTGGAGAAAGCAGATATAGTTTAAAGAGAAAAGGCACAACACACCATAGATCTGATTTGAATGATAGCATTTTAAACATTGCATAATTTAAGTGTGTGGGAATTTCTCTATATAAATTGCTATTTTAAAATTTTGCACGCATTGACTGTTTTCATTTTTAAATGGTTAATGTACCCAGGGATGGGGGATGGGGCTGTTTTGCTCCAGACACAGTTTTTCCTCAGTTTCTATATTGTGCTCTATTCATTGTAACCTCTACAAACTTCTGCCCAAATAAAATGTTCCATCTCTTGTGTGTGAGGCTGTGAAACAAACTTTTTTATTGTTTTGATCTATTCAGCCAGAAGTCTGGGAAACTAGATAGTTATTCCCCAGTTATTTGACTGTAACGGGGTCACACTCACCTCTCGTGAGCACCCTTTGGCTGAGTGCATGTGGCTGCTCTCTCTCTATTTGTGGTGGTCTTCGGTGACTCAGCCCTCCAGCCAAGTCATACACAGTCTGTCTGATAGAGAAAAGCAGCGCAAACTCCTTTCAGGGTACAAGTCCAGCAGCAGCCTCTCTGAGCCTTCTGTGATGTCTCTGTTTGTCCTTGCTCTGGAATAGATCAGTGCCCCAGGACTCCTTCCCTGGAGGCAGTGTCTTTGCCCTCTCTGGGCCTTTCTGTCCCCAGCTCTTCAGCTGGGCCACTACAGTTCCCCTTCTGGGGTCCCTCAAACTCCAGGCCACTTTCTACGGAGGGGGACGCAGCACCAGCCTGTACTCCAGGTCCCAGCCCAGGGATTCTATAGATACCAGCCATTCACAATGTCCCTTTAAATAGACTGGGTTACTGCTATAATTCCCTGAGCTACTTTCCCATGGTTCCCACACATTCTTCATCCTTATCTCAGGGCCTTGTCCTTGTGGAATCCTAGCAGCCAACCTGGAGCACCATCCACTCTCCTCTAGCTCTAACAGGGAACTGAACTCACTCTGGTCCTGCAGCTCTTCTTCTTATACTAACCTGGTTGACCCTGATTGGCTATTTCCCACATAGCCACTCTAGACCTCTCTCACCCTGTCTAGACTACGCGCCGTATCGGCGCGTTAAAATCGATTGCTCGGGGATCGATATATCGCGTCTGATCTGGACGGGATATATCGATCCCAGAGCGCGCTTAGATCGATTCCAGAACTCCACCAAAACAAACGGAGTTCCGGAATCGACATGGCGAGCCGCGCACATCGATCCCGCACGGTGAAGATGGGTAAGTAAATCGATTTTAGATATTCGATTACAGCTATGCTATTCTCGTAGCTGAAATTGCGTATCTAAAATCAATTTTCGCGCGTAGTGTAGACGTGGCCTCTGTTGCCCTTTTCTGGGGCAGGGTGTGGCAGGCCCATAAGCCCTTGTCCACCCCATCACATGACTTTAAGTGTTGGGAAAACTGTGGACAGGGAGAAGCTATACACAGTTTAATATTGTCTGCTGCTTTTGAATAACAATGTTAATGTTAAAAAAAATCTTAACTCTCAAGTCACTAGTGTTACAGTTCTCATAGTAATGTTAATTTGGTTACATTGCATATATTTATTCTAAACTTATGTTTCTGTACCCCAATCCTGCAAAATGGGTCCATGCAGAAAGACTTCTCTAACTCAGGATCAGAGTTAAATATTAATATTAAACTTTATTGTTGAGAGCATTCTGTAAGCACGTAGTGCGGGGATCGGCAACCTTTCAGCAGCGGTGTGCCGAGTCTTTATGTATACACTCTAATTTAAGGCTTTGCGTGCTGGTAATTAATTTTAATGTTTTTTAGGTCTGTCTATAATATATAACCAAATTACTGTTATATGTAAAGTAAACAAGGTTTTCAAAATGTTTGAGAAGCTTTATTTAAAATTAAATTAAAATGCAGATCTTATTAGTTTAGTGTGATCATTGCCCTTGCTTTTCGTTGCTGAGTTTTCCAATGTCTGGTGGCACGTATTTTGATACTTTAAGCTGCACACAGGCTTCTGAGTGATCGGTTGTTAACTGACTGGAACCCCAGATCGGCAGCTGAGGTGAGTGGAGCTGGCGGCTGGTAGGGCTAAGCAGGGCTAGAGGCCTGGACCCTGTTTGGCAGGGGGCCTGTGCTGGAACTCCAACTGGAAGCAGGGCTGGTGCAACCACTAGGCAAACTAGGCGACCGCCTAGGGCGCAAAGATGTGAGGATACCAAAAAGCGGTGCCCAAAATGTCTGGGATGCTCACCTGGGGCCAGCTAAACATGTAACCCTCTTCCCGCTGCTGTGCGAGGGGCACTGCGGCTTTGATCAGCTCTGGGTGACCAGGAAGTGATGTCATTCCTCTTCCGGCGGCACTGCATTGCTCCCTGCTGCTATGGCTCTTCCCCAGGGCCCTCGCCCCTGCTCGGCCCTGTCCGCACTCCCCTGAGCTCTGCAGCAAGGCCGGTCCTGCACTCACCACCAGCAGGGGGATGTGCAGAGACCCAGCTGCACCACCGGTGAGTGCTGGGGGTGGTTCCCCCCGCCTTCCAAGCCAGTCCTGCCCCCCTGGAGGCCTGCCCCCTCATGAAAGCCTGCCCCCCCATCTCATCCCCCCCCAGAGGCCTGGGGCACCACACCCCCACCCCGGTGGGGGGGCTGCGTAGGGCCCCAGAATATCTGGAATGCTCCACCCTGCTTCCAACCAGCCCCTGCTGCCCCTCCTGTCCTGCCTCCAGCCATCCCCACACCCCCTACCCATAGCCAGCCCCACACCCCCTGTCTCCAGCCATCCCCTGCCACACACCCCTGCCTGAAGCCACTAACCCCACACCCCTGTCTGTATCCAACCCCTGCCTCACCCCCATACCCAAAACCAGCCAGCCTGCCAGCCCCTGGCTGGTTATTCATTTATTTTCATTAAATACGTAGACTAAATAATGAAATTAATTAATTTTCAAGCCGAATGTGTATTAATTCTAATGAACAATGCCACATTATGCAGTATTCATTTTTGAAAGTCTATAATAAGTGATGCTCCGGGGGGAGAGGTGGGGGTGCAAGGTGGAAGTTTCACCTAGGGCGCAAAATATCCTTGCACCGGCCCTAACTGGAAGCAAGGTGAGTGGGGCTGCAGCGGGGACCCCGGCTGGCAAGCGGCCAGCAGTCAGAACCCCAGAGCGGTGGCAGGCTGAGTGGGTCAGCCCGCCCAGCTCTGGGGTTTCCATCGCCAGCTCCTCCCAGCTGGGGTCTCACCCCACTGCCAGCCTGGGGGAAGGAACCTCAGGCCAGCAGTGGGCGATGAGTGGGACTGGCGGTGGAAACCCCAGAGCGGTGGCAGGCTGAGCGGTTTAGCCTGCCGCTGCTCTGGGGTTTCGACTGCTGGCTCCTGCCAGCTGCGGTCACAGCCCACTGCCAGTCTGGGGTTCTTTCCCCCAGGTCAGCAGTTAGTGCTGAGTGGGACCAGCGGCGGGACCCCGGCTGGCAAGAGGCAAGCAGCGGGAACCGCAGAGCAACGGTGGGCTGAGTGGCTCAACCCACCCCATGTGCCATCAAAAATTGGCTCTCGTGCCATCTTTGGTATGTATGCCATAGGTTGCCGACCCCTAATGTAGTGTGTCCAGTTAACAATACAGCCAGAACCCTAAGTTTTAGATTCAGAACTTCAAGGTGTTATGATATGGTTACAAATTTATGTTTTTGTATTTTAAATATGTAATATTAGTGATACAGAAATAATCATTTGAATTCATTTGTTTCATATCAGGATGTCCTTTTTTGGCATTCCCTGAAAGTGGAATATATTTGATCATGGTCTATTCTTGCTTTTCTCTCTCTCTCTTTTTTTTTTTTTTAATCCCCCCCCCAACTCTTTTTGCTTTTTAGCTTTCGACTGGGAATCCATTGTATGAGACTTATTACAAACAGGTATGTTTTTAATATATTTTTTTTAATTGTTTTTCCCCTTTCTAAATCTAGTTTCTTGTAGTGTTCCCTCTGTTGTGTGGTAACTGTGTTCTAATATTGCTGTATTATTGGATGGTTAAGGGATAGGAGAATCTCCATTCTCTACTTTTGCTTTTGTAGCTGACATACTTAAGTCACTTAATTTTTGTTTTCCAGGTAGATCCAACATACACAGGGAGAGTTGGGGCTAGTGAAGCTGCACTGTTCCTTAAAAAATCAGGTCTTCCAGACATTATCCTTGGAAAAGTAAGTTAAGTATGTGTGCGTTTATATGGGGACACACATACATTATACAGTATTTTTTCTGTGCATTATGATCACAATTGGTATGAGTGAATGTGGATGTGGTTTGCTAGAGAGTATGTCCAATACAGTGTACCTCTGATTTTTCTGAATTCCAGATTACTTGTAGATTGGTTGTTACTCCCTTGGTTGCACTGACTAAAGCTTTGCTCCTGTGGATATTTTAAGAGCTCCGGAAAGTTTATAACACACAAGATAAAACAGTTCAGTATAAGGAAGATGAAGAGATAGTTAATAATAAGGTCATATAAAGAATTGTTTGAAGAGGGAGCACCTTCTCAATGAGACTGTTCTATGCTCATGAGACAGCATCTTAGAAGGCTCAAAGGTAAGAGTGGGAAGAGGAGACAAAGGGAGTAAGCAGTCAGACAAGATGACTGAGAAGATGTAGGTAGCAGTAAGGGGAACTGGGAACAGAGATATTGAGATATATGAGTGAAGAAAAGGAAACTGAAAATGAAGGGAAGAAACAGGAATCCACCAATGGAGGGATCCAAAGAGGAGGAGATGTGGAGGAGGAAAATGTGGACAGACGGGGGCTGGGAGAGGTGTGATTCCGTGAGGCTGGATGAGATTGTTACAGTAATCAAGGTGGAAGATGGCCAGGGTTTGGATAAAAGTTTTAATGGTGGAGGCTTTGAAGAAAGTGTAGATTCTGAAGATATGTAAAAGAGAAATAACCAGTTAATCACAACATTTATTGGACTACTGGAAGGTGCTTAGATACTGTGATGAAAAGGGTGATATAAGAACTTATTGAGAAAGAAAAAGACTAACTGTGATGAGAAATGAGTTAGATGACAATGATTGATTAGAGATTACACGATAAAGCGAATAGATTTTAAATTACTAATTAAAAAAAAAATATTAGAAAAATCTGTATCTCCTGCTGGGTCATGAGTTCAGGATTATTGGGAGCTCCTCTCTACAACTGCAGGCCAGGGAGTGCAGGAAAATGCTCAATCATTGTTCTGTGTATGTTGGTTGAGATGTGATCTCTAATGCAAGAGACATTCAGATTGTAGGATGTAAGGGCCTGATCCAAAAGTCATTAAAGGTAATGGACAGACTCCCATTGACTTCAATGGAGTTTGCATCTGGTTTTGTGTGAAGGATTTGATTTTAAAAGAGCGAGCATTTTCTTTTTTACATATACTTTTAACAATTTGAGGTTTAAAATTTGTAAAGCAAATTTTGTGGTTCAAATTTTGAAATATAAAACAAACAATTCAAGAACTAATGTTTTCTATTTGAGCTTTCCAATATACATGTATTTTTGTAAGTAATTTTATAATTATTTTTATTTCCACAGATATGGGATTTGGCTGACCCAGAGGGTAAAGGGTACTTGGATAAACAGGTATATAAAATGTGCAGTGAACATGAACATAAATCTGTCATATAACCCTGCACACTTTGGCCTTGATTCAGGAAGGCACCCCGATTTAGGATAGTACTTAAGTTCCATTGACGTTACGCATGTGCTTACATGCTTTACTGCCTTTTTCAGTGCTGCTCATACCCCAGTATGTGTCTACTATTCTAAACTAATGTAATTAAAATGTATAATCTGGAGATATTTCCATTAGTTAATTATAGTTTTCTGTTATTTGAAAAAATAAATGCACATGTGTGACAGGGCGCAGTCCTCTTCTACTGTCTTCTCATTCAAATGGCTCTAATACTCCAGTTTGTAAACACTGACATGTAGTTTATTTGTGTTTATCTCAACAACCACCCTTTATAGTCCCGTGCAGCAACTCTGTTTATAGTGATATGCAAACATCATCCATGCAGAGATCTCCCTTTACCCTGGCCCTGCCTATCCTCTCCTCACCCTTTCTCTTTCTCTCATTTCCTTCTTACACTTCTTTTCTGTGCCTTTTTACTCTTCCAGTTAGTGAATTACTAGCTCCTTAGCTCCCTGAGCTCAGACTGATCTAGTAATTAGCCCCTGCTTCCCTCAATCAGGCCCTTCTCTGGGAAAAACAAATTGGACTTACAGTGACTAGAGTGCTGGTTCGGCTGCTGATTCTCAGCACTCTGTCGCAACTTGTTAAAAATACTCTAGGTATTTGTGGTTAACAAAAATTATGAAAATAAACTAATCAAATACTGTAGCAAATATTGACAATATTTTGATATGCTTAAAGTCCAAGAAATTTAAAAAAAAATTGAAGGTGAACTTCCAAATATTAAGAAAACATTTTAAAGATTATTTAATATCACAAATCACCAACAGACCATTTAAGCTTAAATTACAAATACATACATTAAAATATATTTAAAAATCAGTTTCTCTTTCACTTACTTGCTAGATCTTGAGTTCAGGATTGTGTGTTTCTGTTGCAAAGGCGGAACAGGGAATGCAGCTATGCTGGCAGCTCCTGTGAGTGTTTGTAATGGCATCAGTTTTTGGAAGAGAGTTACAAAACTTGAACTCAGGATTTGACAAATAAATGGATGAAGAATGGCTTTTCAAATTTTGTTTTAAAATGTAATGGCTAAGTCTACCCATATATTATTGTTAATGATTTGGGATATTAAATAGCTTTTGCAGGTTGTGGGGTTTGGGTTTGTTAAAACTTAGTTCATTTTTAAGAAAAAGTGTTTGGCAACAATGGCTTAATTGTGGGAAAGCATTTTTTAGAATGTATACTATTGATTGGGTTTCTTTCCTTAAGCCAAAAAGGCTGTACACAAAGTTGTTGCAAAGTCTCCTTTTCTTTTCTTTAAAGACCCAGCTGTAGAAATATATAAAGGTAGAAATAAATGGAAGGGGTGGGAGTGTGAGAGCAATTAATTTAACATCTCCCCAAATGATTTAGTTGGGGATTGGTCCTGCTCTGAGCAGGGGGTTGGACTAGATGACCTCCTGAGGTCTCTTCCAATCCTGATATTCTGTGAAATGTGGTTTCATCATTTAAGCAATGGTATCTGCATAGTATCATAAAAAACAATATACAGATTATCCTGCTTAAAAACAGTGAGCTAGATTACTTGTTTTTATTAACAGAATGTCCTGCATTTACTTGTTGTGTTTGAATTTGTAGGGTTTCTATGTTGCATTGCGACTTGTGGCATGTGCACAGAATGGCCATGATGTTAACTTGAGCAATCTAAACTTGACTATACCACCTCCTAAATTTGTAAGTGATATTTTAAGTTTAGAACTGAAGCTTAAAATGAAAACTGGGGAAATCTTTTCTACTTTACAAATTACTCTCCTGATAGTTACAGGACATAGATTGTAAGCTCTTTGGGTCAGGGATTGTCTTTTTGATCTGTGATTGTACAGCACCTAGCACAGTGGGGTTCTGGTCAGTGTCTAGGCCCTTAGGTGCTACAGTAATACAAATAAATAATATGACATTTAAAGTTTTTTTTTCTGTTTGGATAAGATATGCAAGAGTTTGTTTTTCTTCTCAGTATAGCAAATGAAATACTTCATATCAATAGCCATCTGTAAAATATTTAAATATTAAAGAGAAAGCTACATATGCATAAACATATTTACTTTTTTCATTTTAGCATGACACTAGCAGTCCCTTATTGATCACACCTCCTTCAACAGAGGCTTACTGGGCTGTTAGGGTAAGTATAGAAGATGGTACATTTGAATCCATTCTTTAAATGTAAATTCTGATTCTGGCAGCTGTGTTTGGTAGATTAATTTTACCAAGACAACATACTTCCCATTTTGGGACACCATCCTTTATTGAAGCAGACGTGAACATTACACAGTACTGAATATGGATTTTTATTTATTTCTATATTTAATATAAGTATTGTGACAAGCCTCTGTCAGCATTTGGTACAGGTCTGTCTCATCTTCTGCGGGGGTTTGGTTCTGTGGTTAGCGCGTAAAAAGTGAAAACCGCATATAGTCAAAATTACATTGAGTTGAATGGCGGGCAGAATCGCCTACGCTACAGAAACAGTATTTAAATTGTTATTTTTCTCTTTTTTTGTTTTTGCCAGCCGCGTAAAGCTGAAATCGCACATGTTAAATGCGTATAAGATGCGACAGACCTCTATAATATTTGTAAGAAGCATTGTCCAGTACATGAGGGTTGTGCTCTAAGATTTGTATCTTCTGCCTAGCTGCCAGAGTCAGAGCAGAAGGCACTTTGAGTTAATGTTTGATCTAAAGAACAATGAAGCACTTCACCAATCCTGTCCCCAAGTATTAGTTTGGAACTTGAACCCACAACCTTCTAAGATTATGATTTCTTTCATGCGTGCTGTTTGTCAAATGAAAACAGTAACTTTTGCTACATATCTTGTATTTATAACTTAATTTTCTAATTTTGTTATAAATGTAAAATAAAATTTCTGCTTGTGTAAAATTTAAATGATCAAATCATTTAAATAGAGGTTTCTAGTTTGTATGTTATGTTATAATGGAGGAAGCAAAATCTTTGGAAGTAACACTTCATAGTAGTGTAAATGATCTCTGAAAGTTTCATAACTTAAAATCTGGGCACCAGTGTGTGAATCAAAATGCTTTGTCTTTCTAGAATACTAGAGAAATGCATATTGTAAACCCAGTCCTGTAATTTCCAGAAAGCTTGTTTTCATACTGAAAAAAATAAGGTCCTAAAGTCTGTTCCATGAGTGTTACATCTAAATACAGCACACTGTTTAGGATTTAGCATACAGGTGTGTGCTGGGAAACTAGGAAGTTAAAATGATAAATTTCTGACCAGTCACTTAGTTTCTTGCAAGATTTAATTTTCGACACTCACACAGGCACACTTTTTTACTTATTCAGGCTATTTCTTACCAACTAGGTGGAAGAAAAAGCAAAGTTTGATGGTATTTTTGAAAGCCTTTTGCCAGTAAACGGTTTACTTTCAGGAGACAAAGTAAAACCAGTACTGATGAACTCAAAGCTGCCTCTTGATATCCTAGGAAGGGTAAGTGTGCGGCAGATTTTCCTAACCATTCTTTAATGTAACTTCTCTTTCTAATGAAATTAAATATGTAATGTAACTGATCATAACAGCATTACTCTAAATGGAAGCAATAGTTCAGATCTAGGCCAAGATTTTTAAAAAATGGCTGCCTAAAGTTACGCTTTCTAAACCATTATTTAGAGACTTAAATAAGTAGTCCATTTAAAAGCAAAACAACAAAAAAAACTTGGCCCTAGGCTGGATCAGCATAATTTGTCTTGTATTCTTTTAAGAGCAAGAACTTTAGTTTAAAAATTACTAAATTGAAAAGCAAGTCAGTTTAAAATGAAAGTGAGTGCCTCTTGGTTAGAAAAGCTGTCCTGACCTAAGCAATAATGCCTTTTAGGGCATTATATTCTACTAGCTTTTTTTTCCTAATTAGGAGCTATTAAACCAACTTTAAATATAAACTCCAACTATCATGCATATACTCTGGAACAGGTTGTTCTGTGAAAGCATCAGTAAACCAGGAGTTTTAAATAGTGTTGCATTGTACTTTTGTTACACATTCTGTGTTATTTTTGAGCAATTGCTTTGAACTTCTGGGGCTCCCCTCATAAATATGTAATACATGCAGTAAATATCCTTATACAGTTTTTCTTTTCTTTTTTTTTTAAACCATATTCCTAGCTATATATACTGTTCTGTGTCAGGGCCAAGTCTGGGCTCCAGCTAGTTCAACATGAGCCCTATCTTTCCTGAAATATGCTTTCATTCTGACCATGAAAGACCACTTCCTTCTTTGCCTTGATGTGAATGAAAAGTAATTGTTTAACCTTGCACTTGAACATTATGCTGCATTTGGTGTTAAAAGGCTTCAGGCTCTGTATTACTATTTCTGTTTTGGTGATGTCTAGGGTCACTCTATATAAATGAAACAGTCCTGCCCCAGATAGCTTACAGTTTAAATAGACAAGACAGATAAAGTGTGGGAAAGGAAACAGCCACAAGAAGATAGAGACTTGCTTAAAGTCACACAGCAGTCTATGCCAGAACTAGGAAATAGAGACCATGACTCCTGCGTCACCATTCTGTCTCCTATCCACTGTACCACTCAGCCTCTCCATCATAATCATATTATTTATGATAACATAGGCTGACGTATAAGTGCTAGAGCAGATGAGACTTTGTATCCTTTTACATCTCTTGTCAGCCCTAAACATGTGCTTTCGTGTATAACTAATATGATCTTCAGAAAATGCACCTCAAATTTCTAGAGGGCATTAACATTCTTAATACAATTAATATTTTCTGACCCACTTATTAACTTATACTCTAACTAATAAAATTTGTTGTAACATGTTCTTCAACTTTAATTTTTGTCTACATTCTGTTAGGTCTGGGATCTCAGTGATATTGACAAGGATGGACACCTGGACAAGGATGAATTTGCTGTGGTAGGTTTTAAATTCTGAATTCATTAAAAGTTTGACAAAGTAATGTGTAGTTATTATTGCTTCCTTGAGCTTAGTCTTGAGCATTGCAAACTCCTTCCTTCTGGCCGCTCATTATTCACACTGCACCCTACTCCAGATCATTCAAATTACAGCCACTAAAATGGTCGTCTTCCTTGAAACTCTCCTCTGACCCTCCCTTGCCCAGAGTATCAAGTTTAAACATTTTGTCCTGCATTCAAAGTCATGTACAACTCTGCTCTGACCTATATCTCTGATCTTGTCTCTTATCATGTTTACCTCCCTCTCCCTAGTATTTTGGACACTTACCATTGGAAACTGTTGTGTGTTTCTCTCTTCATTGGTGTATTACAGATTTTTTTAACTTTTGCCTTTGCAGGCAATGCATTTGGTATATAGAGCTCTTGAGAAGGAGCCAGTTCCCTCAGTATTACCCCCCACACTTATACCACCTTCCAAAAGAAAGAAGACGCCAGTTTTTCCTGGTGCAGTTCCTGTTCTTCCTGCAAGTCCTCCACCTAAAGATAGCCTTCGTTCTACCCCATCCCATGGTAGTGTAAACAGCCTGAATAGCACAGGAAGTTTGTCACCCAAACACAGCATCAAGCAAACACAGGTACAAGTCTCATGTTAATTTTTATATCCTTTGCAATGAACTGTGCAAAATAGTGAAATGACTTTTTGCTGGATCACTTTTCTTCCCGAGGAAAGCACTTTTTTGAGAGAAAGTATTTTATGTTTTGAAAACAAATGATGTCACAGGATGTGGGGAATGCAGAATGTTAAATGGTGAAAATTCTCTTTTAGCCCAAATCTTAGTGGCATGATCAGTAGCTTGGGCTCACAAGAGAGGGAGCTTGTCCCTGCATCAGCGCTAGCAGCAGTATAGGGATGAATCTGCGCCCAGGACTCCAATATGGATCTCCTGAGTTGCAGTGCAGAGCACTGTCAATAAGCACACCAGTCTGGGGTGTTAGTAAGTCTCTATATAAATAGGAAGAATGTACCTAGTTTATGAACATTCTGTTTCTCAGTATTTGTGAGATGCTCACATACAGTATTAATCTTGATATGTGACTGAAGGGAAGGGAAATATCAGTGAACTGTTTATAGGCTTGATCCTACAATACGTTGTGCACCCCTCAGTTTGTGTTGACATTGAGGGTACTCAGCATTATGCACAAGTGAGCCCTCAGTGTATTAATAAAGATTATATTTGGGTTTTGCTAACGTAACAAAACCTTTTTGTTTTTCAGCCATCTGTGAATTGGGTGGTACCAATGTCTGATAAGGTGCGATACGATGAAATTTTCTTAAAAACTGATATGGACATGGATGGCTATGTGAGTGGCCAAGAAGTGAAGGATATTTTTATGCACTCAGGCCTGTCTCAAAATCTTCTAGCACATATATGGTAAGACTTCATCATTAGTTGTTGTTTTGATTTTGCTTTGGTTTGATTTTTTTTTTTTTCAGCTAGTTGACTCTAGGAAATAGCATTTTTCATCCAGAAATGTGATACTTGCAATTCCCTTGTTAACTGCCACTGCTACTCTTCTTCATAGCTGTAGGGCTTCTTTTACCATCCTATCTCAACAACATTGCATACATTTATAAGTAAGGATAAAGTCTCTCAAGGAGAACAACTAAATCAATTTTCTTCCCTTCCTCTCATGTTCAGATTAAAGTTGTTTATTTGATGGGGTAACAAGCCTTATGGATGGGGGTAATCAGATGTGATATATCTTGACTTTAGTAAAACTTTTGATACTATCTCACATAACCTTCTCGTAAACAAACTAGAGAAATGTAACTTGGATGAACCTACTATAAGGTGGGTGCACAAGTGGTTGGAAAACCATACTCAGAGTAGTTATCATGGTTCACAATCAAGGTGGAAGGACATATTGAGTAGGATCCTGGAGGGATCTGTCCTGTGTCCAGTTCTATTCAGTATCTTCATAAAGGATTTGGATAATGGCAAAGAGAGTACACTTGTTAAATTTGGGAATAATACCAAGCTGGGAGGGGTTCCAATTGCTTTGGAAGACAGGATTAGAATTAAAAATGATTTTAACAAACTGGATAAATGTCTGAATTAAATAGGATGAATTCAGTAAGGAGAAATGCAAACTACTACACTTAGGAAGGAATAATCAACTGCACAAATACAAATGGGAAATGACTGGCTAGGAAGGAGTACTGCAGAAAAAGATGGGGGGTTATAGTGGGTCACAAACTAACATGAGTCAACAATGAAATACTGTTGCAAAAAAGCAAAAGTCATTCTGAGATGTATTAGTAGGAGTGTTATCAGGGCCGGTGCAAGGATGTTTCGTGCCCTAGGCGAAACTTCCACCTTGCGCCCCCCGGCCCTGAGGCGCCCCCCCTCCGTGGCAGCTTTCCACCCTCTGCCCTGGGGCACCCTCCCCCGCCCCAGCTCACCCCTGCTCTGCGCACGAGCACCCCGAGCACGCCGTGGCTGCTTCACTTCTCTCTCCTCCCAGGCTTGTGGTGCCAATCAGCTTAGGTGCTGAAAGCCTGGGAGGTGAGAGAAGTGAAGCAGCTACAGTGTGGTCGGGGAGGAGGCGGGGCAGGGATGAGCTGGGGTGGGGAGTTCCCCTGCGTGCCGCCCCCCCCTTACTTTCTGCAGGCAGCCCTCCCCATGCTCCCCTGCCCCAGCTGCATGCCGCCACTACTCCGGACTCCAATGTGACTTGAGGCCCCTGGTGGGACCCGTCGGGCGCACTTTAGACGCTTAGGCGCACCCCCATAACTTCCCGCAAGCGCCCAAATGCCCCCCAAAGACCCCACTATTAGCCCGGCACAGCGTTCCCTTAAAATCCGTGCTTTATTCCTAGGCCTACGCGCAGCCGCGCGGAAAGTGCCCCCCGCCGGGCCCGCTGTAATGGTACGCCTCCCCGAAAATAGTTCGCCGCCCCACGCCCTGAGGGAAGCCCCCTGTCCTACGGGGACCTCGCCTGCCTCCTCCCTGAGCACTTGCACTACCGCGCATCTGGATGGGGGAGCGAGGTAAGGCGGGGCGCCCGTATCCTAAAGATGTCCCCGAGCCGCGGCGGAGCCCCAGCATTGGGGGCCGGCTGGTATGGGAGCACCAGGAAGCAGCCGCCTTCCCCTCAACGTGTTCTGGGGCTCCTGGCGGCTGGCAGGACGGCCTACGGACCCGCAGCTGGCCACCCACCTTCGCCTGGCTCCACAGTCTCACTAGCATCCCCGCTGACCACATGGGGAGGCCAGTGAGGTGCCGGCCAGCCTGGCATGCTAGTGCCCAGGTCGGGCCTGGCAGCGCCAGTAGTCGGGACGCAACCGCTCTCAGGCTGGTTCGCCCACCTTTAGGTTCAGAGATCTGTAACCGCATCCCCAGCTCTCGAGGCTTTTCCCTCTAGACCTGGCTGGCTGGAGTGTGGGACGGCTGAGACGAGCCCCTAGCTTACCTGGCCGAAGACAGGTCCGCCCCGGTAAGTTTTTGAGCTCAGAGCGAGCAGGCTCATGCATGAGGGAAGGAATGGCGAGAGCACCTATCACGGTCATATTAGTCGGCTGCTTGGCATGATCCTCCCCTAAGGGTGTCCGCAGGGACACAAGGTTACAAAGAGGTAAAAAGCAGTTGCTAAGAACCACGTTAATAAAGTAAAACATAAAACGAGAACAATTGCTAAGGGACAACAATCCAAAACTGGAGACACAACACACTGGTACACCATTATCTCAGCTCCTGAACAAAAAGCTACATAAAGATATATGCATAGCAGAGATCAGCACATGCACCCTGCTCAGGACACATGACCAAAGGAGCCCCAGTGACATCAATCTAAAACTATTCATTACACCCCAAAAAATTCTATATAACAGCTGGAGCTTACAAGTCCTCTCATATGCTACCTGTCACCATTTACAAACAAAGTCACAGCACACAAACACTGCAATCTATGCAATTATGGCTTACCAAATTTCAGAACCCATCAAAAAGATTGAGATGTAATATTGCTCCACCTAAAACAAATATGTTACCAACAACAAAATCAAAATAACTTGGTTGGTGGCCTACACTGTGAGATGAAGGTTCAATGTCTTGATATAACAATGCCAACTCCAAAATACTGCCACATTTCACCTACTTCCACATATACTCTTATCATTGTGCAGATTTTCCCATCTTAAATTCTGATACTGAACACATTCAAAATAAATGTTTATTTAAAAAAATTCTTTAGGTGACACCTCTATTGGGAAAAATACTGGTAACATATTCTAGTCACAATATTAAGATTACAAACAAAAAGGACATATAGTTGTGATTCTTGACAAGTCCTAAACAGAAAATGAAATGAGATATCCTATCTCCTAGAACTGGAAGGGACCTTGAAAGGTCATTGGTCCAGCCCCCTGCCTTCACTAGCAGGCCCAAGTACTGATTTTGCCCCAGATCCTTACATGGCCCTCTCAAGAATTGAACTCTCAAACCCTGGGTTTAGCAGGCCAATGCTCGAGATAATGGTGTACCAGTGTGTTGTGTCTCCAGTTTTGGATTGTTGTCCCTTAGCAATTGTTCTCGTTTTATGTTTTACTTTATTAACGTGGTTCTTAGCAACTGCTTTTTACCTCTTTGTAACCTTGTGTCCCTGCGGACACCCTTAGGGGAGGATCATGCCAAGCAGCCGACTAATATGACCGTGATAGGTGCTCTCGCCATTCCTTCCCTCATGCATGAGCCTGCTCGCTCTGAGCTCAAAAACTTACCGGGGCGGACCTGTCTTCGGCCAGGTAAGCTAGGGGCTCGTCTCAGCCGTCCCACACTCCAGCCAGCCAGGTCTAGAGGGAAAAGCCTCGAGAGCTGGGGATGCGGTTACAGATCTCTGAACCTAAAGGTGGGCGAACCAGCCTGAGAGCGGTTGCGTCCCGACTACTGGCGCTGCCAGGCCCGACCTGGGCACTAGCATGCCAGGCTGGCCGGCACCTCACTGGCCTCCCCATGTGGTCAGCGGGGATGCTAGTGAGACTGTGGAGCCAGGCGAAGGTGGGTGGCCAGCTGCGGGTCCGTAGGCCGTCCTGCCAGCCGCCAGGAGCCCCAGAACACGTTGAGGGGAAGGCGGCTGCTTCCTGGTGCTCCCATACCAGCCGGCCCCCAATGCTGGGGCTCCGCCGCGGCTCGGGGACATCTTTAGGATACGGGCGCCCCGCCTTACCTCGCTCCCCCATCCAGATGCGCGGTAGTGCAAGTGCTCAGGGAGGAGGCAGGCGAGGTCCCCGTAGGACAGGGGGCTTCCCTCAGGGCGTGGGGCGGCGAACTATTTTCGGGGAGGCGTACCATTACAGCGGGCCCGGCGGGGGGCACTTTCCGCGCGGCTGCGCGTAGGCCTAGGAATAAAGCACGGATTTTAAGGGAACGCTGTGCCGGGCTAATAGTGGGGTCTTTGGGGGGCATTTGGGCGCTTGCGGGAAGTTATGGGGGTGCGCCTAAGCGTCTAAAGTGCGCCCGACGGGTCCCACCAGGGGCCTCAAGTCACATTGGAGTCCGGAGTAGTGGCGGCATGCGGCTGCCCCGCGGCGCCCTCCAGGAAGCCCCGCAGCAGGGGCTGCGCCTTGGGGCTGCCCGCACAGCGCTCCGGCTTCAGCTGCCGGCTCAGCACCACATGCTCCCCAAGCAGCTGGACGTGGGGAACCGAGGTGGGGGCATCCCAGGAGCGGCACCCTGAGGGTGGATCCTTCCATGCTCCCGGTCTTTGAAGCACTTCGGAGGTAGGTCCCGGAGCGAGTGAAGGATCTGCCGCAGAATTGCTGCCGAAGACCCAGAGTGCGGAAGGACCCCCACCGCCGAATTGCCGCCCCCCAAATCCTGGTGCCCTAGGCGACCGCCTAGGTCGCCTAAATGGAAGCGCCGACCCTGAGTGTTATAAGCAAGACATGAGAAGTAATTCTTCCACACTACTTAGCATTTATAAGGCTTCATCTGGAGTATTGTGTACAGTTCTGAAAACCACATTTTGGGAAGGATGTGGACAGATTGGAGAAAGTCCAGAGGAGAGCTACAAAAATTATTAGAGGTTTAGAAAACATGATGTACGAGAAAAGATGGAAAAAATTGGGTTTGTTTAGTCTGGAAAAGAGAAGATTGAGGGAAGGACGTAACAGTCTTCACGTATAAAAGATTGTTATAAGAGGAGGCTGATAAATTATTCTTAATCACTGAGGACAGGACAAGAAGCAACGATCTTAAATTGCAGCAAAAGAGATTTAGGTTAGACATTAGGAAAAACTTCCTAACTGTAAGGGTAGTTAAGCGCTGGAGCACATTATCCAGGGTGTTATGGACTCTCTGTTATTGGAGGTTTTTAAGAACTGGTAGACAAACACCTATTAGGGATGATCTAAATAATACTTAATCCTGCCTGGACTAGATTACCTATGAAGGTCCCTTCCAGTCCTACATTTCTATGATACTATGATTCTACTTGGAAGGCATTGGAGAGATCTATGAAACTTTGAAAACATACCCCTCCTTATCATGTCTTTGTAATAGTGGCATAACTTGCAATCAGTACTCATATTATATAGACTATTCCATGAATGGGGAACATTTTATCAGTCCTATCATTCAACTGGCTAAAAAGTCAAAGGCATTTTTTCCAAGAAAAGATGATGATTCATTCGCTAAGTGCATCTAATAAAACTTTCATAGCTCAGCCTGTAGAACTTTTCCAGGGAGGAAATGGGCTCTGATGAGGCCAAAACAACAATACAATTATATGTATTTGTATCTCAGATGTCATTGTAATATTAATAGTTGTTTGGTTTATAACACATTTTGACTTACGGTAAGAATAACCAATTTCTAACAGGGCATTGGCAGACACAAGACAGATGGGAAAGCTAAGCAAAGATCAGTTTGCACTAGCCATGTATTTCATTCAACAGAAGGTCAGTAAAGGGATTGATCCTCCACAGGTGTTGTCCCCAGATATGATCCCTCCTGCAGAGAGGAATGCTCCCATACAAGTAAGTAATTGGTTATTAATAAATATATTGCTCTACTGGACCAATATGTGATTTGAAAGTAACTAGCTTTGAGAGCTATTAATTTTTTATTTATATTTTGTACCCATTGAATTGCTGAATCTTTAACTTACAGGAATGTTTGTCTATCTTCTGTTTATAACTGATTTTCAGATTTCAAAAAATACTTCATAAATTGGTTATCAATTGCAAAAAATCATATTAAATGAGTTGTCCATTACCTTGGTAGCTTTCAAAAATATGAGGCCAGTTTCACAATTACCAGAGGGAATCCTACCTTGTGCCTGGAAAAATTCCAGTTTAAAATTGTTATTAAAAAGTATATCTTTCATCACAAAAGTAGTGGTGATATTTTGTCTTATTTATCAGTCATTCTCACATAAGGGAAAACTTTTCCAGCATGATGATGATAGGTTAGACTAGAACCCTGCCATACTTAGCAAGTTCAGGTGAGTGAATGGGAGTTGCTCTTAGTAAAGTATCTCTCTCCCTTTCTCTCTTAACCTTATTTCCAAGCTTACACTTTTCATTCACTGTTGTTGCCATTGATCCTTGTACTATTAGGTAATGAGTAACATTTTCAAACGTGACTTAGGTGCTTAAGTGTCATAGGAAGTTAAATCTCAAGTTTCAATAAGTGTCCAAATCACTTTTGGAAATAGGATGTAGGTCCCTAAATCACTTAGGTGCTTTTTAAATTGTTAACGTTTGACTTCTGTGTCAATCTTCTGCAAACAGATGATTAACTGTTATGAACTGGACAAAGTTCTTATTTAAGTAATTTAATTATTTATTTATTTTTACTTCAGAAAACGTTTTAGGATTTCTGGCCTTTCTTAGATAAACTTTGAAGACTCTGATAAACTGGGTAACAAGAAGGAAGAAGGGGAAAGGGAGTGGGAGCGGGAGCAAAATGAAAGATACAGTCAAGCAAGTAGACAAGGGCAAAGGTTTTTCTGTCAGGGCAGAGAGGAAAGAGTATATCTTGTAGACATTGTGGAGGAAGAAGTGGCATGATTTGGACACAGCCTAGATTTTGCAGACTCAGAGAAAGAGGAGAAGTTAAAGATGTCTACCAGGGTGCAAGCCTGAGCACAGGAATGATAGTGGTGTTGTCAAACAGTGATTGAGAACGGAGGACTAGGGGAAGTGCTTTGGAGTGAAAACAAATTCAATTCTGGCTACATAAAATTTAACAGTGAGACATCTGGCAGGTGTCATGAGATAGAAAGAGACTGAGAGATGGGATTGGAGGAAGGCAGGTCTGAAGTAATGGGGGAAATGACTTCCTAATTCCTGGCAATTAATGGTTTATTCCCTGAAGCATGAGGGTAAGGCTTATACCTTTTCGATGTTAGTGTAATTAGCTGTATTAATAATACTCTACATTCTTTTCTAAATCCTGCTAGGCTTTTTACCTCAATAACTTGTAGCAGTGAATTCTACGGGTGGTCAAAGCATTGTGTGTTTCCAGGATTGTAGGGGGAGAATTTCCTTTTATCTGTTTCAACTGTATTTCACCCTTCATCTATGGGCCTCCTTGACACTCACATTGCCCTCATCCAATGCATACAATGCACTTGTCATATAACTTATAATTTTGTCTGTAAATGAAATAGTCTTGATCTTTTCATTCTCTCCCCAAATGGAAATCTTTCCAGGCCTGTGACCATTTCTGTTGCCATTCTCTGAAGCTCTTCTATTTCTCCTATATCCTTTCTCCGTAGACTCTGTCAGGTTACTTGACCCCTGTAGGAACTGAGATCTCTGCGCTAACAGAAATGCGTCGTGTGAGTAATTGGAACACCCCAAAGAATGCAAATTTGTTTGTATAGTCCAGTTGTAACTTTTAGTTCTTTATTTCTGTGTCTTTCCCCATCTCTTAGCACTAGTGTCTTATAACACCTAACAGTATGGTGATGTAATTACAATGTGACCCTGCCACTTCTGGCTGTTTAGCCAGTGGTATGAGCTCCTTCAACAATCTGAGATCCATTAATTTTTCAAGCACTTGTTTTGACAGGTGGCTCAGTGTTGGCGTATTAAATTACTAGGTCCATAACTTACATTAAATTGCTGCCAATAAATATACCCTGGTGCAAGATCCTTAAACTTCCCACTCATTCTTTAATTCATTGCTTCATATTTTTGATTTGCTATGTTTATAGTTAAATGTAGCATGAAAAAAATGGCATCTTATGTGAGTGTAGTTTATGAACTTTTCGTTCATGTTGATTAGTGGGCTGTATTTATCTAAGACCTTGTCTACGCTGCCACTTACAGCGCCGAAACTTTCTTCACTCAAAGATGTGAAAAAACACACCCCTGAGCAATGCAAGTTTCAGTGCAGTGAAATGGCATTGAAGATAGTACTCCAGTGCTGGGAGCTATTCTCCTCACAGAGGTGGTTTTATTACAGCGCTGGGAGAGCTCTCTCCCAGCACTGGAGCCATAACTACACAGCCACATTAAAGTGCTATCACGCTGTGTAGACATACCCTAAGAGACTAACATGGCGGCTCATATTTTTAACTATATATTTGCAAGGAAGTTGGAAGGCATATTCTGTTTCTGGTGATTCACAGTGAACAGTACAAGTCTCCGTGCATGTTTGTACTTATAAAATATGAGTAGTGTTAGAGAACAGGGAGCTGTTGTCTAGTAACTCTAAGAATTAGTATCTAGATTTTCCTTATGCTTACCTGACCCCAGCTAAACAAACATGCCAAAGGATCCCTCATCTTCCCAAAGTAGGGTCTTAAGATGTTAAATCATGTAAGTTGGGAACTCAGGTCCCCTATTCCTTGATTCTGAGTTGCTAGTTTCTGCTAAAAAATACCACATATTTTGTGCTTAAAAAGAAAAAAAGCCTATTTTTCTTATCACAATAGTAAGAAGCCTTTTGCAGTGTATTATTTAAAAATATAGTTAAATACTGTAGATGTCTTGATTATCAGACAATGACAGCTGAGAGGATTCTGTTTACAGTTCTCTCTCAAATACTGTCACTTTTCAGGGGACTAGAAATGCTGATTTTAATTACACTTAAGGCCAGATCTTGAGGTCCTTCCTCATTGATCATTTAATGAGCATTTCCCTGCTTAAGAAGTAGGAGAGAACCTTTGAATCTGGCCCCCTAACTTCCAGTATACTCTCTGTTTGGTGATGAATGGCTGTCACTATAGCTTCTACAGGTTTCAGAGTGGTAGCTGTGTTAGTCTGTATCAGCAAAAACAACAGTCTGTGAGGACTAGATCCTTGATGATGCGCTGGAGAGGTTTTAGATGGGGGCTCTAGGTGACGGCTAGTGGCATCTCCACCACATCATCAAGGATCTACAACCTATCCTGAAGCCAGGGCCGTCCAGGGGAGAGCGGGGGGCAAGTGGGGCAATTTGCCCCGGGCCGCACAGGGGCCCTCACAAGAATATAGTATTCTATAGTATTGCAACTTTTTTTTTATGGAAGGGGCCCCTGAAATTGCTTTATCCCAGGCCCCCTAAATCCTCTGAGCAGCCCTGCCTGAAGAATGATCCCTCGCTCTCACAGATCTTGGGGAACAGGCCAGTCCTCACAGACAGCCCCCCAGCCTGAACCAAATACTCACCAGCAACAGCACCACACAACAAAAACACTAACCTAGGAACCAAACCCTGCAACAAACCCCGGTGCCTACCCTGTCCACATATCTATTCAAAGGACACCATCATAGGACCTAACCACATCAGCCACACCATCAGGGGCTCATTCACCTGTACATCTACCAATGTGATATATGCCATCATATGCCAGCAGTGCCCCTCTGCCGTGTACATTGGCCAAGTGTAAAGTGAAGGGTGGACCTGTATCTTCAATCTTTGCCCAGAATGCATTCCTGTTCTTCATTTGGCTTACTTTATAATGGAATATTTTGATATCTTACAGGATAGTTCAAGTTCTGTTGGATCAGGAGAATTCACAGGGATGAAAGAAATTGATGATATTAGTCAAGAGATTGCACATCTGCAGAGGTAAATATAGTGTACTGTTAAAGTTGAGTATTCGGAGCCTGGGAAATGGAGGTTTTTCCTCACTAATGGTGGCTCTTAACAAATTGCATTAGAGTATCTAACCGCTGTACCCTCCAAAAAAGAGGAAACCTTTCTTAGTCTAGTTCATTAGGGAGCAGTGCATTTATTTGTTCCATAGATTCTTGTTTTTTAAAAAAAGTGTGTGTGTGTATATATGGTACAATCAAAAATAGGGTCCCATCACCTTTTATATAGTTGAACCCAATTGGTCACTGTATTTTTTTATTTATAACCAGAGTAGTTCATTCTGAAATATCACTCTGAGGTAGGTAAAGTAAATTTTGCACAAATTAAAACCTTCCTTTTCATTTAAATGGAACAGTTCAATCCCTAATTAGTAGAACAGTTTCAGTATTACTTCCCTTTGATTACTGGTGATCATTACTTCCAGTGGTCCTATATTGTCTCTGAATGCTACAGTTCAGGAGCCTTATCTGGCTATCTTTGAAGTTAATAATAACTCCCACTGATTACTGAGAGCAGGAGCAGTGCCTAGAAGGTTACTTGGAGCCTAGTGCATGAAGTGAGAAGACTGGAGGGCAGATCAGTCTTTAAATATGAAAAATCGTATTTCTTAATTACTTCTTGAAAGTATGACACAAATGTAGGATTGCTTTTTCATCTGTGCATTGTTTACAAAAGAACATTTAATTAATTTTTTTGTAAAATATTGTCTTATTTTAATTGTATCAGTCATGTGAATATTTTCCTTACAGAGAGAAGTATTCACTAGAGCAGGACTTTAGAGAAAAGGAGGAATCAATTAGACAGAAAACCAATGAAGTTCAGGTAAAAACTCTGGACTATTATTAATGACATTTCTTTAAAATTCTACAGGAAGCACCATCCATATTTTAAACAGTTTTTTTTGTTTTGTTTTGTTTTCCACACGACTTCCTTTATTAAATCATCTGGGTATGTTTATTCTGGCACTGGGGGAATAACTTGTAACGATGATTTAATTTTTCTGTGCACTGTAGGAAATATTTTTTTTTATGCTGGTTAGTGTGAAATGCAAATAGTATAGAATATAATAGAAAATGTTTCTCTTTGTTAATGCTTCATTAATACTGTTTAAACAACTTTGTGAAGGTATCCATCTAAATTCTGAAATTCATGTTCTAAAAATAATTTATAATAGGCTTGGAATAGCTGAAATCCTTGTCTTCTGAAACTCTTCTCCCATCGCATGGACATTGATTTGTTATAGTAGATTACTCATGAGTGCTGAAGTGCTGGCATGTTTTTTTTTTGTTTTTTGTTTTAATCTGTTTACAAAAAGCACTGAAACCTTTGAATGGGGAAAATTCTATAGGCAACACAGGCAGGTTGAATTTGGGGTTTGCCTACCTCAGTATGTCTCTTTAAGCTTAACCGCTTGTCACAAGACATTAGTTAAATGTAGTCAATAATGTTGTGGAACTTTTTTCAGGAACTGCAAAATGATTTAGACAGAGAAATAAGTAACTTGCAAGAGCTGGAAGCTCAGAAACAAGATGCTCAAGACCGTCTAGATGAAATGGACCAGCAGAAAGCCAAACTGAAAGATATGCTAAATGATGTGAGGCAGAAATGCCAGGAAGAAACACAGATGGTGAGTGTGTATTAATTCTGGAAGTGATCATGCATATTGAATCTTTTATTGGGGGGGAAAAATGGTTTATCAATATGATAAATAACTCTTGTTTTGCCTGCTAATTTTGCTCTTAATAGCCTATACCATACACACAGGTGCAGAAAAGGGCTTTATTAACTTGAATAGCTTTTCTAACAGTCATGAATATTTATTGAGCACCTCACAGTACGTGAAAAGTATTGTCCCTCTCCACAGGAGCTACCGTCATTGAGCAGTGGTATAGGTAGTGGCAATGTTTATGAAAGATTATCCTACCAGTGTTTCAGGAGAGAAATATATTTGAGGAGGGATACAGTAAAGAAAAGTTACTTTTTTAGTGCACGAAAGACGTGTGTGGGGTTGGAGTTCCAACACGGGGGAACAGCATGGAGGAAGGTACAAAAAGTTAAGAGGAGAGAGGAAGATGGTTCAAAGGGAGGGATTAGGAGAAAGGGTATTATGGAGCAAAGGGAGGGGGAGTTGAAGGAAATGAGAGACACTAATTGAGTTCTTTGCATCAGTCTTCACTGCAGAGGATGTAAGAGAGATTGCCACACCCGAACCATTCATTTTAGGCAACCAATCTGAGGAATGGTCCCAGATTGAGGTGTCAGTAGAGATGGCTTTGATTAAATTAAATTGATAAATTAAACAGGAATAAGTTGCCAGGCCCAGATAGTATTCACTAAAGAGTTCTAAAGAAACTCAAACATGAAATTGCAGAACTACTAACTGTGGTATGTAACCTATTGCTTAAATCAGCTTCAGGACCAGAGTTAATGTACCATCTGTTTTTTAAAAAGTCTTCAGAGGCAGTCCTGGCAATTACAGGCTTGTACGCCTAACTTCAGTACCAAGCAAATTGTTTGTAACTATAGTAAAAAACAGTATTCTCAGACAGGTAGATGAATGGAATATGTTGGGGAAGAGTCATGCCTCATCAATCTATTAGAATTCTCAGAGGGCGTCTGTCATGCTATCTTAAGTGGCTCACCACTGCAAGTGCCGAACTTAGGTCAGACTGTCAGAAAACAGGGCAGACATCTCAAACTGGTGGTATATTCTATTATTAGATTTCACGAAGCCAGTAACAAATGCGAACTCCTGATCATTATATTAGCCTTACTGTGGAGTCACAAACAGTCCTCTTAGGCGTTCCTGCCAGTCTTGCCACCCAGACAAACTGGACTTTGTGATGAAAGGTTATTAAAACTAAAAATCACCTCACATTAGGTTACTCCTAATCCAAAAGAATTGGTCACTTACCTCAGATCTTGGAGTCATCATGGATAGTTCTCTGAAGATGTCCATGCAGTATGCAGCGGCAGTCAAAAAAGCCGACAGAATGTTAGGAATCATTCAAAAAGGGATAGAGAATAAGACCTGGTCTACACTACGAGTTTTTGTCGAGTTTAGCAGCATTAAAGTGAATTAACCCTGCACTCGTCCACACAACGAAGCCATTTTTGTCAACATAAAGGGCTCTTAAAATCAATTTCTGTACTCCTCCCCTACAAGGGGAGTAGCGCTGAAATCGACGTTGCCATTTCGAATTAGGGTTAGTGTGGCCACAATTCAACGCTATTGGCTTCTGGGGGCTATCCCACAGTGCACCATTGTGACCGCTCTGGACAGCAATCTGAACTTGGATGCACTGGCCATGTAGACAGGAAAAGCCCCGTGAGCTTTTGAATTTTATTTCCTGTTTGCCCAGCATGGAGTGCTGATCAGCACAGGTGACCATGCAGAGCTCATTGGCATAGGTGACCATGCAGTCCCAGAATCAAAAAAGAGCTCCAGCATGGACCATACGGGAGATACTGAATCTGATCTCTGTATGGGGAGATGAATCGGTTCTATCAGAACTTCATTCCAAAAGACAAAATGCCAAAACATTTGAAAAACTCTCCAAGGCCATGATGGACAGAGGCCACAACAGGGACTCAACACAGTGCTGCATGAAACTTAAGGAGCTGCGACAAGCGTACCAGAAAGCCAAAGAATCAAATGGATACTCATGGAGGGAGGGCCAGCTGACGACTGTAGCTATCGCACAGTTCCCGCACTCTCTCTGAAAACCATTTGAATTCTGGGTTGAGCTCCCAGTGCCTGAAGGGTCAAAAACATTGTCGCGGGTGGTTCAGGGTATATGTTGTAAGCGCCCTCCCCCCATGAAAGCAAAGGGAAAAAAATTGTTTCTCGCCTTTTTTCACTGTCACCGTATGTCTACTGGATGCTCCTGGCAGATGCGGTGCTGCAGCACTACACAGCAGCATCCTCTTGCCTTGCCTTGCCTTGCAGATGGCAGACGATGCAGTATGACTGGTATCTGTCATCGTCGTCCTGTGGGTGCTCCTGGCTGGCCTCAGTGAGATTGGTCGGGGACACCTGGGCAGACGTCAGTGCTCCTGGCCCGCCTTGGTGAGGTCGGTCGGGGGCACTTGGACAAAAATGGGAATGACTCCAGGTCATTCTCTTCTTTAAGTCTTGTGTAATAGAGATTCAGTCCTGCCTGGAATATCATGCCATCTGGAGGCTTCTGCCTCAGGCTGCTCTCCCAGTCGGCAGCACCGTGCGGTCACACCTACCCCACCCTACCACTTGCTACCAGGGCTCACGATCAGATACTTAGACCTCTACATTTTGCTGCAGATAAAAACATTAAGCTGCCGTTTAGAACTGTCCCCCAACATACATGTCCTAGGACATTTTGTATTTTACCGGTGTCAACCAAAGGCCGCATACAAATGGAGATTCAGTCCTGCCTGTGCTTCTATCCTAGTGCTTATTACAGATTCCCATTTTCAGCTATAAGCTGAGCAAGTGCAGAATGATGATACACTCTACTTTGCTGTAAGCCAGCCATCCTCCCCTCCCCCCTTTGATCTCTGCTTGCAGAGGCAATAAAGTCAGTGTTGTTTCAAATTCATGCATTCGTTATTACTTCATTACACAAATGGGGGGATAACTGCAACGGTAGCCTGGGAGGGGTGGGGGAGAAGGGAAGCAACGGGTGGGGTTGTTGTAGGGGCACCCCTAGAATGGCATGCAGCTCATCATTTCTACGGGATGTCTGGGGCTCTGACCCGGAGTGGCCATTTGCCTCTCTGGTTCTTTAGTAGGCTTGCTTGATATTCTAGACAGGACTGACTCTCCATTAGATAAAACTTAAAGAAGAGAATGACCTGGGGAGTCATTCCCATTTTTGTCTAGGCGCCCTTGATCGACCTCACCGAGGCCGGCCAGGAGCACCCATGACAGCAGCAGACAATACAGTATGACTGGTAACTGTCTTTGCTAACGTGCAAAGCAGCAGACGGTACAGTATGGCTGGTAACCGTTTTTGCTGACTTGCAAAGGCAAGGGGATGCTGCTGTGTAGCGCTGTAGTACCGCATCTGTCAGCTGCATCCAGTAGACATATGGTGATAGTGAAAAAAGACTGAATGGGCTCCATGGTTGCTGTGCTAAGGCATCTGCCCAGCAATCCAGGGAAAAGGGCGCAAAAGGATTGTCTGCCGTTGCTTTCACAGAGGGAGGATTGACTGACAACATTTACCCATAACCACCCGCAACAAATTTTTGGCCCCATCAGGCATTGGGATCTTAACCCAAAATTCCAATGGGCAGGGGAGACTGTGGGAACTATGGGATAGCTACCCATAGTGCAACACTCCAGAAGTCGATGCTAGCCTCGGTACATGGATGGACACTGCCAAATTAATGTGCTTAGTGTGGCCATATGCACTTGACTTTATACAATCGGTTGCCAAAAATCGGAATCTGTAAATTTGGAGTATCCCATAGTGTAGACATACCCTAAGACAGAGAATATCTTATTGCCCTTATATAAATCCATTGTACGCCCACATCTTGAGTACTGTGTACAGATGTGGTCTCGTCATCTCAAAAAAGATATATGGGCATTAGAAAAGATTCAGAGAAGGGTAACTAAAATGATTATGGGGTTGGAAAGGGTCCCATATGAGGAGAAGTTAAAGAGGCTGGGACTTTTCAGCTTGGAAAAGAGAAGACTAAGGGGTGATACGATAGAGGTATATAAAATCATGAGTGGCATGGAGAAAGTGAATAAGGAAAAGTTATTTACTTGTTCCCATAATAAAAGAACTAGGGGCCACCAAATGAAATTAATGGGCAGCAGGTTTAAAACAAATAAAAGGAAGTTCTTCTTCACACAGCACACAGGCAACCTGTGGAACTTCTTGCCTGAGGAGGTTGTGAAGAATAGGACTATAACAGGGTTTAAAAGAGAACTAGATAAATTAATGGAGGTTAAGTCCATTAATGGCTATTAACCAGGATAGGTAAGGAGTGGGGTCCCTAGTCTCTGTCAGAGGGTGGAGATGGATGACAGGCGAGAGATCACTTGATCATTATCTGTTAGGTTCACTCTCTCTGGGACACTTGGCATTGGTCACTGTCGGTAGACAGGATACTGGGTTGGATGGACCTTTGGTCTGACCCAGTGTGGCCGTTCTTATGGTATTATGAGCCAAAGAGGAGGAGAAGACAAGGCAGTGACAAAGATGTAGACAAATGAAGACTATCAGACAAGTTGAGAAGATCAGTTTTTGCCATGTTGAGCTTGAGATGTGGTAGTCCATCTGCAAGAGGAGATGTTAAAAAGGAAGAGGTGATGGGTATAAATTGTGATAGAGAAGTGGATTGGGATGTCATCAACACAGAGATGGCATCAGTCTGTGGAAGTGGATAATCCAGGGGTGACCACCTTGTTCTGTGCACTATAGGAATTGCTTTAAAAATTAGTATTCTCTTTCAAAACAGGCTGGCTGTTCCATTGAGGCAATGTCACCATATGCCTATTCAATATATTTTTGGCTGATAATGTTGCATTGATTATTTTTTTTGAAATATCTAAATAGAGTGTCTGGCTATCTGAGGAGTCCAGCATACTCTATGTCCATATTCTGGGAGAGGAGACCCTTCCAAAAGAATATTAACTCTCATTAATGTCTAAAGTTTTAGGGTCCTTTAGGTAAACACGTGAACATGCTGATCTTTTAATGATACAGTGTTTAAAAACAAAACCCTAAAGGATGTGCTGTTTCATGGTGCACACCTCCCTATCACTTTCCTATCAGTTTATGTGGTAGTCACTTGTGACCTTTATTTCCATTTTAGTAGCTTATTTAACTCTTTGCCTAGTCATTTGTATTGTTCTTGGGTGCTGCTGTGAGGTGTTAGCGCGTATACATCTATTTTGTTGTTCTTTTACTTGTGATTGATAAATAAATGGAGAAGAAAAGAAATACAGCAAGATAAATAATGCTCTGGTGCTCTTGTTCAGTTAGGTAACTTTATTTTACTGGTCGCTTAAAATTGCAGGAAGTATTTATTTGACTCAGTCAGTAGTTTCAAACATCAGCATTTGTGTTTCAGTTCTATATTAGTGCTTAAAGCCACAGGCTTTTATGCACTGTTGAAAATACAGATAAGTGAACTTCTTTAATATTCTGACAAACAGGAAAAAGTTAATAAAAAGTGGGAAGTAGGATTAAGCAATAATATTCCTCTGTCTCTGTCAACATTTACAAGTTGCCCAACTAGATATTATTCATGTTAGAGGTGAAAATGCCAATTTTAGAGGAACTAGGCCCAAAGCTGGGAAGTTTGGTTTTGAGTCTTTTTAGCGTTTCAATACAGAAAATGTTTAAAGTGCGTTATTGTAATGGTCAACATTTTAAGTTTGCTTGTTCATTTATAACATGATTTCAGTATAACCAACATGATGTCTTTTTATAGAAACTCAATATGACCGGTTATGAGACTCTACACAACAGAGGAGTGCCCTGTAACCCCTATATTTATTCCTCATTTATATAATTGCGATATTGCATGTAAAAGACGCCATGTAAGATATTAGGGGAAAGGTTATGATCATGCTGTAAGTTGGGGAATTGGCTGGATATTAGTTCCCCAGAGACAATAGCAAGGAAAGTAACCAACGCCCGGGCGGATGTCAAACAACCATCAACAGCCATTGTCCAGCAAGGGAGTTACAATTCAATGACTCACCTGCATAAGGCCAGGGGCATTGCTCAGCCTTGCCTGGGGACTCAGCAATGTCTACCAGACATGCCTAGACTTTTATACCCTTAGTCCATGTGCTTGTAGAATAAAACAGAATACAGTGGCCCCATGCTTGGCCTTTTCTCCTCCCCCTACCTGTCCTGCAAGTAACAAGGACACTCAGAAGATTAAAGACTCCAACAGAGGAGACTGGCCCCAGGTTTCAAGGGTGAAACCTGTGTACTATGAACTGCAATATCCAGTGGGGTGAGAAACTGCTTAATCTAGATGTTGCTCAATCTAATAAGGTTGAGAGTTTAGACTGCATGCTTTTATTTTCTTTGGTAACTAACTCTGACTTATCACTTAAAACCTATCTTTTGTAATCAATAAACTTGTTTTACTGTTTATCTTTACCAGTGAGTTTGCCTGAAGTATTTAGTAAATCATCTCAGATTTACGAATGCTGGTATATATCCACATTCTATTGATGAAGTGGGGAATCAATTAATAAACTTTCACTGCTCGTCTTGAGCAGTGCAAGACTGTATATTCCTGAGGTACATGGCTGGGAGATTTGGCTGGTGCATTATTCTGTGTGATTCATGAGTGGCATTAGGAACATTCGTGCAATCTAGCTGGGTGTAGGACTCCACATGCAGTTGTGCTGAGTGATAACAGCGCCTGGAGGGGTTTGCTGCTTGTCACTTGCAAGGCATTGTGAGAAACAGCCCAGGCTGGAGAGTTAAGGGGGCACAGGGGTCCCACATTCTCAGGATGTGCCCTGAGGATCCTGTCACACCGGTCATATGGGTACATAAGAAACAGGAAATTGGTGTAACCCTTGTAAATTTGTTTCTGTTGAAAGTTGACCACTTTAATAAATGTATTCAATGTATTTTATTAAAAAAAAAAAAAAAAGTCTCAGGCAAAGGAGTGATGATCTCCTTCAGCTGAGGTTTGGAATCCACAGGAAAAGCACTAAAGGAACTTTTAACCCACGTATCTAATGAGTGTCTTATTTCTAATAGGTATAAATTATCAATTGCATTCCCTGGGTTTTATGTATATCAATAGCTTACATCAAGAATTCTAACTCCAGATGAGTTTTAACTTACTTTACTTCCTTGAATGATGTAAGTTGATTTTATCTTTCCTTAGCAGCTGGCAGATCAGATGTTGTAACTAACATTTAATATAAGAACATAAGAATGGGCATACTGGGTCAGACCAAAGGTTCATCTAGCCCAGTATCCTGTCTTCCAACAATGGCCAATGCCAGGTGCCCCAGAAGGAATGAACAGAACAAGTAATCATCAAGTGATCCATTCCTTGTCAGCCATTCCCAGCTTCAGGCAAACAGAGGCCAGCGACACCATCCCTGCCCATCCTGGCTAATAGCCATTGATAAACCTATCCTCCATTAATTTAACTAGTTCTTTTTTTAACCCTGTTATAGTATTGACCTTCACAACATCCTCTGGCAGGTTGACTGTGTGTTGTGTGAAAAAATATTTCCTTTTGTTTGTTTTAAACCTGTTGCCTATTAATTTCATTTGTTGGCCCCTAGCTCTTGCGTTATGAGAAGGAATAAATAAGACTTCCTTATTTACTTTCTCCACACTGGTCATGATTTTATAGACCTCTGTCATATCCCCCCCATTAGCTGTCTTTTTCTAAGCTGAAAAGTCCCAGATTTATTAATCTCTCCTGATATGGCAGCTATTCCATACCCCTAATCATTTTTGTTGGCCTTCTCTGAACCTCTTCCAATTCCAATATTTTTTTTTTTTTTGAGATGGGGCGACCACTTCTGCACGCAGCATTCAAGATGTGGGCATACCATGGATTTATTTAGAGGCAATATATTTTCTGTCTTATTTATCCCTTTCTTAATTATTCCCAATATTCCGTTTGCACTTTTTACTTCCACTGCATAGTGAGTGTATGTTTTCAGAGAACTATTCACAATGACTCCAAGATCTCTTTCTTGATTGGTAACAGCTAATTTAGACCATAGGCACTGATTCTGTGGGTGCTCCAGGGCTCAAGCCCCCGTGGGGAAAAATTATTGGGTGCTTTGCACCCACCGGCAGCCAAGCTCCCCTCACCCTCCGCCCCGTCTCCTCATCCCCCCCCAAGCCACAGGCACCAAGTTTTGTTGGCGCCAGTGGGTGCTCGTGCTCCCCCACCCTCAACTCCGGCCCTGTCCTGACTCCGCCCCCTCTCTGCCCTATTGGATCCCTCCCAAAATCCCTGGCCCTGCCCCCCATCCCTCTCTAACTCTGCCCCCCATCCCTGCCCTGACTTTGCCTGCTCCCTGCCTCACTGGATCCCTCCACAAATCCCTTCCCTGGCCCCGCCTCTTCCCCCAGCGTGCTGCATTCCTCCTCCTCCCTCCCTCCCTCCCAGCCTTGCGCAAATCAGCTGTTGGGTAGCACAAGCACTGGGAGGGGTGGGGGAGAAGCAGGGCGCAGCGGCATGCTCATAGAGGAGGCAGAGGTGAGCTGGAGCAGGGGGGCGGGGCCACGGGGAGCTGCCGGTGGGTGTTCAGCATCCACCAATTTTTCCCTATGGGTGCTCCAGCTCCAGAGCAGCCATGGAGTTGCCGCCTATGGCCCAAGCGCGCCATGTCCCCACTCTTCCGCCTACCTCCCAACATTTCCTGCCTGGCTGCCACCAAACAGCTGTTTGGCAGCGTTAGCACACTGGGGAGGCGGGAGAAGGAGCGGGAATGTGGCACGCTCGGGGAGGAGGCGGGGAAGATACAGGACTGGGGCAGGGATTTGTGGAAGGAGTTGGAATATTGGCAGGGAGGGGGCAGAGTTGGGGGCGGGGACTTTGAGGAAGGGTTGGAATGGGGGCTGGGAAGGGGCGGAGTGGAGGCAGGGCCAGGGGCAGAGGAGGTGTTGAGCACTCAGGGGAAAGAGGGGAAGTCTGCGCCTATGATTTAGACCCCATTGTTTTATATGTATAGTTGGGATCCAATGTGCATTACTTTGCATTTATCAACATTTAATTTAATCTGCCGTTTTGTTGCCCAGTCACCCAGTTTTGATAAATCCTTTTGTAGCTCTTCACAGTCTGCCTGGGACTTAACTATTTTGAGTATCTTGAATATAATGAAATATTAATTATCACAATTAATAATAATGTTACTTTAATTTCAATTTGCACTCTGAAGTTGGCACTGCATGGCAATTTTTTTCAGATTTCATCATTGAAAATGGAGATTCAGTCTCAGGAATCAGATTTAAAATCACAGGAAGATGATCTGAGTAGAGCTAAAGCAGAGCTGAATCGTCTCCAGCAAGAAGAGACTCAGCTAGAGCAAAGTATCCAAGCAGGAAAAGTGCAACTTGAAACAATAATTAAATCTTTAAAATCAACACAAGAAGAAATCAATCAGGTATTCTCTGTAGTCCTGTACACATCTTTTTCCCTCTTTTAAAACCCGGTAGTTCAGGAAGGGATGAACTGCACCTACAAAATAAATCCTGCAGAATTAAAATAGACTGCTATAAATGAATAGGGTTTTGTGACTGCAGACTAGTAGTTTGCCAGTTCATGTAAAAAAAAAAGTCAGGATAACACTGTAACACTTCTTGACATTGTTTTACATAGAATTACTCCCATATCTCTGGAGCCCTGGAGTAACCAAATTCTGGAGTGAATGCAATGTTCAGATTTGTCAATGAGTACTAGTTTTCTCAAAGAGTAGCAAGTTGCTTGCTCATATGAGTGTATGGCTAATCCTGCATGATACTGAAATGTTTTTCATTATTTAGGCAAGAAATAAACTTTCTCAACTTCAAGAGAGTCACCAGGAAATCAGTAAAAGTATTGAACAAAATAATGACGCTCTGAATGGGATTTATGGCAGTAGTATGACGAATTTAGCGGACATAAGTGAAGGAATTGCACAGAAAGAAAGAGGCAATTTTGGAGCTATGGTAAAGACTGAATTAAAGTAACAAGTGGATTTATGGTTCAATGGAGTGTAAAATACATTTTACAATCATTAGATTTGTAACTTGCACCTAAACTCAAATTGTAAAAAGATTTTTATTTAGTTGACTGTGTGACTTTAAAAGGCACTGTAATCTCTGCAAGAAGCCTCCATCCACAGGCTTAGAACATTTTAGTTCTCGTGACGATTAATTCTTATATCTTATCTATGCTAGATATAGTTTGCTGGTATAGCTGTACTGTGAAACTCTCCTACTGGAGATGCAACTTATTCCAGCAAAAGGGGTCTTTTTGTTGGTATAGCTTATAGCAGTTCTTCAAACTAAATAAGCTATACTGTCCAAAGGAATTGTTGCCAGTATAACTGCATGAATGCAAGAGCTTTTCCTGGCATAGTTGTTGGTTATGGTTATGATTCCCCTCTCCATACTCCTGTGTGACATAGTTATGCAGGTAAAAGTTTTAAATGTAGACCAGACTAATGTGTTCCCTGTGTGACTTTTGGGTTGAGCAAAATAGGAAAACATTTCTTTTAAATTCCAGTCCAGCTGTTCTCTTGGAGTCCTTCAGTCATGTACGGTTTCTGCTTTTCTGTAGGATGTGAGTTGTACATTTGCACACTTCAGCAATACAACCTAAACCACAAGGGTTTATCCAAAAAATAATATATGGATGTCTTTGTATTCCTCTAAAATATTCCCAGCATCACCGTTCTCTCATCCAGTATATTTATTTTAGCTATGTATTTTGCCTCCATATATTTCTTCAGGATCTTAAGAACTCTCTTAACTGATTTCCTTTAGGCAGCTATTACTAATAGTAATCCTTAGTAAATTACATAACCAGTGCTTACAATTTTGTATGTTCATTTCTCCAACTTTAAGTCATCATGTTGTGTCCATCCATATGCTGTTCGTGTGTCCTCTCCAAGGGAGGCATCTTGCAAACCCTTCTGTAAATAAGATGCTTAACTGTAGGGTTAGCCTGATTGTACCATGAGCTCCCATTCATAATTTGGAAGTCTAGCTAAGGAAAAAGTCAAGTCAAAGAGATGTGCTGATGTATTGGATCTTGTTTTAGCAAAGATCATTGTTCTACATTTGCTATTATACCTGACCACAATTTATCCCAGCATAAGACGACGGTTGAAATTTTTTGCTCTTTTAAATACTTGTTATTTAAAATCTTCTGTAAAATTAAAAAGTTATGAACACTGTCTACAAAATACCCAGTTTGAAGGGAGTTTCAAGAAAATTTTATTTTTCTGTATTTATTGGTTTTGTTTTTATTTTTTATAGAAATCAGATTTTATTTTGCTATTTTAGAAGTCTTGATTATATAAAAGTGAAAGTAGAATAGCTTTTTAGATACTGTTTCTGTTTTTAGGTATCCAAAGCACTTTGATCTATTTCAAAATAAACATTTAAGTGAAATGTGATAGCATTCATAATATGCAAATACTTATAGAATATTGTATATAGTTTATTTAGTACACTGGCCTAATAAACTTTCAGAAAGTACTGTACCTTTCTGCCTTGCATTACTTTGTCTCTGCTCAAGCAAGAAATGGAAAACACTTGCGAAAGAAAGGGATTATCTCAGAATAGTGATGTTCTCACAGACTTGTTTTTTAATACTTTGCTGCTCAGTCTTTGTACTTTAGTGGTTATTGTCAAACTCAGTTTCAAGTGGAAGTCTCTGGAATGTTGCTTTTATTGGTAAAGACTGAGAATCACTTATTGGAGTCTAGACAGTGATCAATAGCCAAAGATTTGTGGAAAGATATATTTATCTTGGAAATTAAGATGTTTTACATGGAACTGAGGCTTTTGCAAAATCTAGATGGGTGGAATTTTAGAAAGTTTGTGAAGGCATTTCAGAGATTAATATGCAAAAATCAGAAATGACACATTTTTGTGTGCTATATGCAGTTACTGTTGTTCTGTGTAGCCTCAAGCAATGTATTGATGACATTTGCTTCAGTTTAAAGGGCACTTCTGGTTTCAATAAGGAGCTTCTTGAATTTAAAATAACATTGAACAGGAATAAGATGCATCAGAATTCTAACTGGATGATTAATAATTGTAATATGGATAAAATCTTTGTAATATTTCTCTTCTTAATTCTAGGATGATCCCTTCAAGAATAAAGCTTTATTGTTTAGTAATAATACACAAGAATTGCATACAGACCCATTCCAGGCCGAAGATCCATTCAGATCTGATCCTTTTAAAGGAGCAGACCCTTTCAAAGGCAGTAAGTAACTGATGGCTAATGGAAGAACCAGAAGACCATATTGTACTATAAATATATTTTTACAAACTGTGCTAATCTTATTAACTGAGTGTATGTCTACAGTGCCCTGCAGTTTGGACTAAGGGGTGTGAAGAGCAATGCTCACTGAAGTGCTGCACTGTAACTTCCCTGCTTGGATGCTCTGGGTACAAACTTAAAGGTCCAGAGTTTACTTTTTTAAGTTTGCTCCTGCAGCATCTACACAAGGGAGTTACAGTGCAGCACTTTGGTGTGCCTACTGTCCATAGCCCATTAGTGAAACTATAGGGCAGTGAAGACATTCTGTAAGTAGGCGACAAAACAAGATATTTTTCTTTTTTTTTACCTAGATGATCCATTCCAGAATGATCCCTTTTCAGAACAAACACCTGTTTCAACAGGTAAAAGCTTTTCCTTTGAGACAGGTGGGATATAATTTGTAGCCAAATATAGATATGCCCAGTATAGAGCTGGCCTTCCAAAACTTCAGATTCCCAGTTTAAACTGGGGAGTCCAGAGAGAGAGAGTGTGTGTTTGGTTTTTAGTTTAAACGGGGGAGCCCAGAGTATGTGTGTTCGTGTGAGTGAGCTCAGGAAGAAGTTTATTAAAGTATATACAATTTTATTAAATGTAGTTCATAACTGTAATATAAACTCCATAAAACATCAATTTAATTGAAATTTAAAATAATCATAATAGTTTCTCCTTTTTTAGAGTAGAATATATCAATCATTTATTATTTGATAAATAAGTTTGAGATAAAGGCATATTTGTTCTGACTCCTTGCTAATGCAGGATTGTTCCCTATAGCACGTTGACTAGTGTTTTACCTGTAAAGCAGTACATTTTGTTTACATCCCTTATTTCTTTTGCTAGACCCATTTGGAGGGGATCCATTTAAAGAAAGTGACCCATTTCATAGTTCTGTCTCTGAGGATTTTTTTAAGAAACAGGTAAAGAATGATCCATTTACCTCAGATCCATTCACAAAAAAACCCACGCTGTCCTCAAAGGTAGGTATTTTTAAATTTATGCATGTTGCACTATAATAAACTTTTCTGCTGTTATGCAGATACCTTGCCTAAAAGGCAAAACAGGAAAAAGGTGTCTGGAGATTTACTTTTTATATCTTCTTTATAAAGGTGACATGTGACTAATTACATTCTTGAATAGTGGGTGTGAATTACCAAGTCCAGGAGCAGTTCTGCTCATTTCCATTGGAACTGATGACTTACAGCTGTTACAGCAATTCATCATGAGCTCTTATATTAGGAATTAAATTAACTCCCTTTGCCTTGTCTCCATTTTATGGAAATTTTGTCCTGTACCACACTACCATCAATGTGAAATAGTATGCATTGCCAAACGTCCATCATTCTGTAACTGACATACTTACTCAGTGGCACAACATAAGTCATACAATACCAATTTTATATGAGTGTTCTTGGTAGGTAATCATTTGGGTATTTGGCAAAGTTGTGTTGGTGTAACATAATTCATAATGGATTTGAATAAAGAGTAGTTCAGAGTCAAGATTTTGTACTTGCCTTACAGCTAAGGCTTCACTAAATTCATGGTCCATTTTGGTCAATTTCATGGTCATGGGATTTTAAAAATAATAAATTTTCATGATTTCAGATATTAAATCTGAAATTTCACAGTGTTATAATTGTAGGGGTCCTGACCCAACAGGGGTTAGTGGGGGCATTGCAAGGTTATTGTAGGGGGTTGCGGTATTTCCACCCTTACTTCTGTGCTGCTATGGCCAGTTGCGCTGCCATCAGAGCTGGCTGGCTGGAGAGCAGCAGGTGCTGGCCAGAAGCCCAGCTCTGAAGGCAGTGCCACTGACAGCAGCAGCGCAGTAGTAAGGATGGCATGGTATGGTATTGCTACCCTTACTTCTGTGCTGCTATGGCCAGTTGCGCTGCCATCAGAGCTGGCTGGCTGGAGAGCAGCAGGTGCTGGCCAGAAGCCCAGCTCTGAAGGCAGTGCCACTGACAGCAGCAGCGCAGTAGTAAGGATGGCATGGTATGGTATTGCTACCCTTACTTCTGTGCTGCTGCCTTCAGAGCTGGACCCTCAGCCAGCAGCCGCCACTCTTTGGCCTCCCATTGCCACACTTACTTCTGTGCTGCTGCTGGCAGTGCTGCCTTAAGAGCTGGACACCTGGTGAGCAGACACCACTTTCTGGCCACCCAGCTCTGAAGGCAGTGCAGAAGTAAGGGTGGCAATACCATGACCCTTCCTACAATAGCCTTGCAGCCCCCCCAACCCTCTTTTGTCAGGACCCACAGTTTGAAAAACTCTGGTCTCCCCTGTGAAATCTGTATATTATAGGGTAAAAGTACACAAAAGACCAGATTCACAGTCCATGACACATTTTTCACAGCTGTGAATTTGGGAGGGTCCTACTTATAGCAGAGTAATGGTATCCTTATGGTGAAAATGTGTTTCAGAGAATTCCTTTCTATTTACAAGCATAGGGCAACATTTTCAAACTTCAGTGCCTAAAGATATGCAGCTAAATAAGTGGCCAGATTTTCAGAGCTAATGAGTACCTATAGCTACTGTTTATTTAATGAGAAGTTGTGGGTACTCAGCAGCTCTGATATTAAGCCAGGTCTATTTAAATGCCAACTTTTGGCACTCAAGCCTGAACATTTTGACAACAGACTTCTGTACAAGTATGTTCTTGGCTTTCCATCATAGAGTAGTACCAGCTTTATTTTACTGTAAGATCCCCTGCTCTGGAATGTGTTCTGCTCAATGGGATACTTGCCTTTATTGTCAGCAACCGCACGTTGTATCATTGCTATCAAGACCTACATGCACTAATAATGTGTATTTATCCAACAAGAGTATTTCATAGTATTTGGTCAAATTCAAAGTCTATTGACTATACTAGAATCATACGAGAGCAGAGGTTCTCAAACTGTGGTCCGCGAGCTCCATTCAGGTAGTCCGCGGATAGTTCCCTCTAAGGTGCATGCCTGGGTGGCTGCACATGAAAGAATGAAGGGCCACCCACCTAATTAGTGGAGCCGTGCAGGTGTCGCTCCACTAAATAGGTGCCTGGAGAAGATGCACATGTAAGGTGAGTTGGTGGCCTTGGTGGGAATAGGGGGTAGGTGGGAGAGGGCACTGGAGTGAGAAGAAGGGCTGGAGGGAATTTGAGACATGCAAGGCTGCGGCAGCCAGAGAAAGAGGCGACTTTCCTCAGCTCCAGGGCTATGGCTGCCAGGGAGAGATGGCTCTCCTTCCCAGCCTCAGCTCTGTGGCTGCTGTGATGGGGGAGAGACCCCCACCTCCTTCACAGCTCCAGATAGGGGGCTGCCATGGTGGGGGAAAGAGGGCACATCCATCACATTAGAAAGATAAGACTACTGATATTAAAATATGAGTTGTATGCTTTTATTTGTAGAACAAAAAAACCTTAATTATTATTGAGGATTTTTTTTATATAGCGCTTTTATCCAAAGCGCTTTACAGTAGTTACCTAATGGTACAAACAGGTGGTCCACTGAGACATTTAGCAATTTTCAAGTGGTCCGTGGGGAAAAAAAAAATATTGAGAACCACTGTACTGGAGATTAATTTGGCCTAGAATAGCAGTTTTCACAATGTATTGAAGATTTTTGGTATACACAGAAAGGTAAGTGCAGAATACATTAAAATTATTAACGTGCCATTTCTTCTTTCCTCCTCATTTAGCCTGACCCCTTTGAAAGTAGCGATCCTTTCACATCTTCAAGTCTCTCTTCAAAAGGCCCAGGTAAGAAGGAAGTATTTTCTTCCTGTAAAATGCACAGGTAAATTGTGCTGCCTTTTTGACACACAAATATGTCAGTTAAAATTTGGGGATTGCTAGAGCCAATGCATAAGCAAACCAAGCAATTGCTTAGGGCCCTGAGCAGCTCAAGGGGGCCCCCTATTATTAGTATGTGTTGTGGGGGCCCCCAAAAATATTCCTGCTTAGGATCCCCAGTGGGCTAGCACTAGCACTGGAAATTGTACAGAGTTCACCCTCAGGCCTCAGAATAGCAAAAGCAGACTGCAATTCTATGGGATACATCATCACAATGTACTTATTACAGACTATCAGGGATATTCCACACATGCGCTGTGCATTGGTCCTAACCTTTCTTCTAAACAAGCAGTGAAGAAACAGGAGATAAATTAATCCAACCTGACGCAACATTAACTCTTTTGGGAAATTCCTCTTTAAGTGGGGAATTCCAAGTGGGTAGGGCAGTCCCTGGCAATGTGACTCCAGTGGAACCATGCTGCCAGGAAGCTGGGAGATATACAGCTCGTGCAGGGGGTCTGGATGCAGACGGCTCTGTCCTTCTAGCAGTTCTCTCAATATCCATAGCTTCTGAGGACCAAAGTACCTGGACCTCCTCAGGTAGGAAAACCACACTCCTCACCCAGGGGCAGAATATGGAGAAATTTTCCATGAGGGGAGAATTTTCATGTGCTACCCCTTTTTCTCTTTCTCCTCTGGATGTGACAGTCTGGGTCTACCTTCGTTAAGAACGTGTGTCAGTTGAGCATGACTGATTCTCATTGGTAAAAAAGACTTCAGAGTGACTTATAGAAGTTTTTAAGATCATGGAAGAGTTTGCTGAAGTTGATAAATTGTTCATATTGGTTATGGGCTCAATTGAGGAACAGAATTTAAAAACTAGGATACTAGAAATAAACAGGAATTTAGAGATACTGTTTTCTAACCTTTGGAAAAACAATGCTTGAGAAAGGAATCTTTGAGAGAGTTGGAATGTGGTCTGAGTAGTCTTGGACTTGTCTACATGGGGAAACCCAGGAAAATTAATCCAAATTAATTAAAGGTGTGAATTTAAAGTGGATTATTTAAACCACTGTGTGAACACCATCTTTCAGAATTAAATGAGTCTGAATTTGATTTATCTAAGGCAGGGGTCAGCAACCTTTCAGAAGTGGTGTGCCGAGTCTTCATTTATTCACTCTGATTTAAGGTTTCATGTGCCGGTAATACATTTTAACCTTTTTAGAAGGTCTCTTTCTATAAGTCTATAATATATAGCTAAACTATTGTTGTATGTAAAGTAATATGTTGAAGAAGCTTCATTTAAAATTAAATTAAAATGCAGAGCTCCCCAGACCAGTGGCCTGTGTGAGTGCCACTGAAAATCAGCTTGCGTGCCACCTTTGGCACCCGTGCCATAGGTTGCCTACCCCTGATCTAAGGCCTTGGCTACGCTGGCGCTTTACAGCACTGCAACTTTCTTGCTCAGGAGTGTGAAAAAACACCCCCCTGAGCGCAGCAAGTTACACCACTGTAAAGCGCCAGTGTAAACAGTGCCCAGCGCTGGAAGCGCGGCTCCCAGCGCTGGAAGCTAATCCCCACGGGGAGGTGGAGTACCTGCAGCACTGGGAGAGCTCTCTCCCAGCACTGGCGCTGCGACCACACTTGCACTTCAAAGCGCTGCCGCGGGAGCGCTCCCATGGCAGTGCTGTACAGCTGCAAGTGTAGCCATACCCTTAGCTAAACCAAATTAAGGCCACTTTAACTCTGAATGAGGGTGTTCACACAGAGTTTAATATGGTTTAAATAATCAGCTTCAAATTCAAACCTATTAATTCAGATTAATTTTCCTGGGTTCTCCATGTAAACAAGCCCTTAAGTAACAGACAAAGTCTGAATGAACAGCATTAAAAAGAAACTGTGGCCTACAAAAGAGAGCTTGAATGTAGTGAACAGATGGAAGTTCAACTAATGGAGCTTCTCTCCTCATATCTTTCCCTCTTGGTAACAGTTCATGTCTTGTTACTGCCAAATTTTTCACTCAAGGGAAAAAAATTTATCATTCTTCTAGTTCACTGAAGTCATGATTGCTGACTTGATGGTGTTTTATGAAATCATATTGTAGGTGTCAGCTCATATTTAAAGAGACTTTGTCATGATTTTGACTGCATCATAAAGAGAAAAACATGACTTTCCTGTGAATTTATTAAATAATTTGTGCTATTGGCACTAGTATTAAGAGGGCTTTTTTATGTTGGTCTCCTTTTTTAATTTGTCTGGTGATCTACTTCAGTGACAGTAGATTTTTGCTCTGTCTAGGTATTACATTAAACAAAATAAAAGCCATATAGCTTTCTTCTATACTTGTTTCAGATCCTTTTGGAACGTTAGACCCATTTGGAAGTGGTGCCTTCAGTAGCAATGAGGGTTTTGCAGATTTTAGCCAGATGTCAAAGGTAAATGTTACCAAAGGAAGTATCAGTCCTTCTCTATAAACATTTTTTCCATTTTTATTTTTAATTTGATTCTTGATGAGTGTGAAGAAAAGAATAGCATTATATTGAAACAAGCAAAATCTTGCAGTCACATTTGGAAAAACCCTTTGAAAGGGACTAATGATATAATTATTTTGGACACAGTAGGGTTTTAATAAGTTGTTTGTGTCAGCAAAATCTCTACATTTGGGGGAGGGGGGGTGATAGAGCGGCATGTCTGTCTTCTAGTGTAATTTAGGTGACCAAATGATTATTATTGAGTTACTCTGGTGGTTCCGTAGTTAAGGTTGTGTTTACATGGAAAACAGGATTCAAATCCCTTCATTTGACTTTCTGTATTTGAATTTACTCTCCAAATTTTAACATAACATAACTGTTTGTTATTTATTTGGTCAAAAATTTGCTAACTTTTTTTCCAGAGGAAATATTTAAAAGTGAACATTTCTTGAAATTTCTCCAGAAAGTCCCGTTTTTTGAGGGGCTCCTTTACTAACACAGACATCACAAATTAAAACGTCAGAAAGTCCATGTCATTTTTTCCAAGATTCTTTTTGGAGAATTAAAATGAATGTCAGTCACCCAACCTTTACTGTCAGCCTTACAATGACAAGTTGAATGTGTGTGCACTTCAGAGAAAATATTGGGTAGGAAATAGATTTTGTTTTCTAAGGGACTTTCATAAACAGGGAAAGAAAATAAAACATTTAAAGATGCATTTTCAAGCGATTTTAAAATCAGAATGTCTTTGGCCTGGTCTACACTACGCGTTTAAATCGATTTAAAGAGCGTTAAATCGATTTAACGCTGTACCCGTCCACACTACAACGCCCTTTATATCGATATAAAGGGCTCTTTAAATCGATTTCTTTACTCCTCCCCGCGAGGAGTAGCGGTAAATTCATATTAGACATATCGGATTAACGGTTATTTCGTGGGTATCTGGAATATCGGACTCTATTGGCTGCGGGCGGTAGTCCATTCAGTGCACACTGACGCTTCTTGGCACAGCAATCTGAAACTCAGATTGCAGTGGGCAGATAAACAAGAAAAGCCCCACGAACTTCGAATACATCCTGTTTGCCAGCATGGAGCTCCGCATCAGCATCAGGGTCGGCTGAGCAGTGCCAATCCAAAAGAGCTCCAGATGGACGTACGGGAGATACTGGATCTGATCGCTTTATGTGGAGACAATCTTGTTGTTATCAGAGCTCCATTACAGAAGACGAAATGCCAAAGCGTTTGAAAAATCTCAGCTACACAGCGCTGCACGACAGTGTAACGGAAAGCCAAAGAATCAAATGGACGCTCATGGATGGACGGAGGGGTACTGAGGACTCCACGCTATCCACGGTCCACAGCGTCTGAAAAGTATTTGCATTTTGGCTGAGCTCCCATTCTGTAAGTGTCAAAACCACGTTCTGGCGTGTTCGGGAATAGTCCTCAGTTTCTTCCCCCCTCCACCACCATGTGGAAGAAAAGGGAAATAAGATCATGTTCTTGACTTCTTTCAGTGTCAGCCATATGTGACTGATGCTGATGTAGACGCGATGCTGCAGCAGTGAAAGAGCAGTTCCGCTCCTCTCCCTCCCGGTGCTAGCAGTGCAATAGGACTGGTAACTGTCCTCATCCCCTGAGTGTCCAAGCGCTTTTTAACTGAGTGGGCGCTGGGCGGGGTAAGTAAGACAGTAATGATTTTCAACCGCAGTAGAGGACTGACCCACTCCATAGTTAGACCGCTTCATCATAGCACTGGGGCTGAGCTTCAATCAGCCCCCTCCCTCCTGTGTAAAGAAAAGATTCTGTCTGCCTGGCACTGGTCGCATAGCAGGCAGTGTGCTTCCTCTCCCCACACCGCTTAATGTCCTGCTCTGGACTATCATTCGCGCCGGGAGGCCTTGCCTCCTATTATGTCATAATCAGTGTTCTTTTTTCTGCAGTCTTTATTACTCATGACACAAATGGCAGATCATGCCATGGTAGCGGAAGGTGGGAAAGGGAATAAGCGCGTTGGGGTTGTTGCGGTGAGGCACCCCCTGTGAAATACTGACACAAGCAGCTGTGCTCTCTGATACACATTGCTCCTGATTCTGGCAGGACTGACTCTATTTTATAACCATTAAGGGGATTGACTCGGGAGTCCATCCCAATTTTGCTTTTCGTTGCGCCCCCCAATTCAGCCAGGGCATATGATAGCAGCCGGACTGTTACAAGAGGGGGAGAGATAACCTCATTTCATTGCCAGTTTACTCCGCAGTAGACGGGTACAGACGACTGGTAACATATCTTGCTATTCAGCAAAAGCAGTGAATTGCTGTTTGTAGCACTGGAGTATCGCCTCTCTGTCCGCGGCATCCAATACACATACGGTTTGCCGGGAAAAAAAAAAAGCTGCGGGCTCCCATGGTTGCCGTGGCGTATTATGGCGTCTGCCAGGGCAATGCCAGGGAAAGGGGAAAAATGCGCGAAGGATTGTCAGCTGATGTTTCCCGGAGGAAGGAATGGAGTGACGACACTCTTACTCAGAACCGACCGCCTACGGATGTATGATTCAGACCAGAATTCCAAGGGCGGGGACTTGCAGAATATGGAGATAGCTACGGAAAGAGCTACCCACATTGTCAAGCTTCAGAAAATCGACGTTAAGCCTTGGACCATGGACGCACAACGCCGAATTACTGTGCCTAGTGTGGCCGCATGAAATCGAATTTATAATATCAGTTTTATAAAACCAATTTTAGCTAATTCGATATTATCCCGTAGTGTAGACGTGGCCTTTGTGGCCAAAATAGTATTTCCTCTGTGTCTTGTTTTGCTTATAAAGCTTTTTTGCTCCACTGGGTGGCAGCAGCCTCTACAAATAGCAGGATGTTTGGTTTTAAATAGCAGAACTCTCAGAAGGATCTCCCTACGAGCTTGAGCCTTCCAGTGCTTTATCTACAGAACTCCTTTTTTGTTGCAGAATCAAAATTTAACATATGTTTCAAAACATGATAAAACTGCAGTATAGCGATGAATAAATCAGTATGGAATCACTTTTTATATATTTATTTGTAAATGGTTCGCAGGGTCCTTTATAGGGGGTGGGTTCTGGGAGGGAGTTTGGTTGCGGGGTCTGGGCTCGGGCAGGGGGTTAGGGTGCAGGAAGGAGTATTGGGGGGCAGACTCTAGGAGCAATTTTGGGGGCAGGGGATTGGGAGCGGCAGGAGAGGGTGAGGAGTGCAGCACTTACCTTGGGCGGCTCCCGAAAGCAACACACACACCCTTCTGGCAGCAGCTCCCAGGCAGAGGGCCAGAGTGGTCTCCACACACCACTGCCCACAGGCACCGCCCCTGCAGCTCCCATTGGTCACAGCTTGGGATGGGGTCAGCACACACCCTTCTCCCCCTACCCTGCACCCCCCACCCCCGGGCTGCAGGGATATGCCACCCACTTCCGGAAGTGAAGTGGAGTGGAGTGGAGCAGGCGGGCAGGAATCTGCCTTAGCACCATTGCACTGGCAGTGGGGGCCCCAGGCCTTTTAAATTGCTTGAGGGTGGCAGGCAAGGCCAGGGGAGAGACCCAGCTCCAAACTTTGAGAGACGGGCCCCATGATCTCATATTGGTGGAGCACAGGCCCATATAACTCACCGCCCTTGCCCGCAACCCAGAGTTGGCTGGCACTGCTCAGCTGCTGGTGTCTGTTTGCTGTGTAGACAAACTTACAGAGGTCTTCTTCAGGTCTAGGAAAGGTGGAACAGATTGTTTAGCATAAGTAGTTAGCACGTATTATAAGGGACCATTCAAGGTAGAATGGCCTGTTAACACCTCTGCAGTCATAGGACAAAAAGAGGGGTTAGTGGGTTACAGATAGTTGTAATAAGCCATAAATCCAGTGTCACTGCTTAGTCCATGATTTTTAGTGTCTAGCAGAGTAATGAATTTTAAGCTGTCAGGCTCATCTTTTGAAACTGCAATGCAGGTTTCCTTTCAGGATGAGGACTGATAGGTCAGATATAGAGTGATTGTTTTGTGAAAAGTGTTCACCCACAGGTGATAGGGTGTTCTTGTCTTTTATCATTTTCCTGTGTGAGTTCATTCGAGAGCATAGTGATTGTCTTGTTTCACCCTCATAGTTGTTGGGGCATTTAATGCACTGGATGAGGTATACCACAAGTTGTGATAGGCATGTGTAGCGTCCATTGATCTTGAGAGGTGTGTTTGGGATGATCATTGTAGCAGTGGAAATATGTCTGCAGATTTTGCATCTCTTGTTCTGGCAGGATTGTATGCTACAGATCTTTTAGTGTGCAGTAGAAGGGTCCATGGGGCCAGTTAGTGCACTATAGATTTACACCCCAGCTTGCCTTGTACTAACTCTATGTATAGACAAACCCTTAGGAACAAGTGTGTGTATGTGAACATAAAAGTGGTATGTGACAGCTGTGAAATAGTCCTTTTTTTATATATGAAATTTTCAGTAGGTATGTACACATTGAGTACATCTTATTGCATCCAGTACTCCAAATACCAGATTAGTTACTGTTTCTGTTCAGAGGGTTAAGATAAAAACAGGAATAAAATACAGTTTTAGCTCCCATTCTTTCTCATTATTATTCCCCAAGTGCCTTTTCTCTCTTGTCAGGATTTTTCTAGGGCTAAAAGTTGTAAAAAGTGCCTTAGGTAACTTAAGGTCTAAGTACCAATGAAAATTATTAGGACTTAGGCTCCTAAGGGACTCAGGTGTTTTTGAAAATGGAGCTCAGGCACCCTAGTCACTTAGAGGTTTTTAAGGCCCGGCTTGACAAAGCCATGGCTGGGATGATTTAATTGGGGATTGGTCCTGCTTTGGGCAGGGGGTTGGACTAGATGACCTCCTGAGGTCCCTTCCAAACCTGATATTCTGTGATTCTAAGGTGCTTTTGTGAATTTTACTCCTTATAATTTTTTGAGTTAATTCAAACAGGAATTAATAATTTTCAGTTACTTTCTATAAAGTTAACAGGTCATCTTCACTATCTGCATATGTTTACCTTTTCTTTATCTTGTAGCCCACAGCTTCAGACCCTTTCACCTCCTCTTTTGGAGGGATGGGATTCTCAGATGACCCTTTTAAAAGTAAGCCAGACACTCCAGCTCTCCCACCGAAGAAAAATGTTCCTCCACGACCCAAGCCACCTAGTGGTAAGTACATTTTTTCCCTAGTAGCCAATTCCCCCAGTTTTCCCATCTTCTTTGTCAAGATAAAGAGGAATTTACAATTTTCTGTCTTGTTGACCTCGATCAGCCAAAATTCTAAGAAGACTAGCAGCTGATTCAGACCTGCAGTACTTAGGACTAAATATCAGATTTTCAGTAAATGGCAAAATGAGTCTACACATTTTTGCATTAGTTCAGTTCAGAGATGCTTCTGAGCGTATGGGTCAGTTTCTGTTTGAGAGATACCTAAATGCGAATGAATCTGCTGTATAGGTTGAGCTAAGAATATAAACCTTGTTTTAGTATGTTGTTCAGCTTCAGGTCATTTGCTGTCCCAAGATTTCATTTTCTAAGCCGTTCAGATGCTGGTGAAATTGTTTACAAATGGGAGGCACTTCATAGCTGTTAGTTTTTAGTCCACTTTTATCAAGCTACGGTATATTTCAGTTGACTTAAACAGTGAATTTTTGGTTAGCTCACAGAAAAATGCATAATCCTGACACAGATATGCTTCCAGTTTGGTGTCTCAACTCTGGCACCAGATTTTCTGTAACATAAAAATGTATGGGCCAAGCATTCAGAATTTCTAGAAACACTTTTTTTTACTATGGTAATGAACATTTTACAAGATCAGGATAGATATTGTAACTGTCACAGTTCAGGACAACTGAACCTGTATTTCCCCTCAATGGTCCATCAAGGTACCCACTCTCAGGGTTCTAGCTCCCCAGCCATTGCCTTTCTTCAGTGGAGACCTTCGTCTGGCTCCCTTCTGACAGTGGTATTTCCAGGCTGCGCTGTTCCCTGCCTTTACTGTGTTGTTCCCAGCAGAGACCAGCTGCCCAAACACACCAATTTGCTTTCTCTTCAGAGATGGTTAAGAGTATGATTTCCCACAATTGTAGATACCACACAGCTCTTTTTAAGCACGCTATATTATTCTTAAGGTAAAAGCACTACAGAGAAAATATATTAAAAACAATAAAACGTCCTATCTGCATGCTAATAAGCTTACCAGAGATCACACTAATTCTAACATGGGCTCTGGCAAGACCAGTCCTTCAACACCTCACCTTGAAATTTATGGTTTCAAGTTCATCATTGCTTCAGCCCAGAGTAAGCACATAGTCTTAAGGGGCCTTGGTAGGCCAAGTCCTTCTAATATTTCTATAAGGATTGGGGCCCTCCATGAGAGGTTCTATCCGTTTGCTGGATCAAGAAGGCAGCCCTGAGCCTGTTTAAGTTCAGGCTGTTTATCCAAACATCCTTTCTTTGTCTGTTGTTCCCCGGAGAATCCAGTTTAATTGGTATATGCATATATCTTTCCAGGGACTGGCTTCAAATGGCTGATAACTGGAGGAATTATATTGGGATCCCCCTCTTCCTAGAGGTGTTACATACAATTCCACAATAGCACATACACTATTACATCTTTAAATAATCAACCCAGAGGTATTAGACCTAATTCAGTAAGGTTTCACTTAATTCAGTAAATTTCATTCAGGATATTGCAGGAAATTGTCAGTCTGCCACAGTAACCCCCATACGTTTTAAGTGTGGGTCATCCAGTTCCCTTACATTACATTTTGGTCTTGTATGACACTTTTGCTTTGCAGTTCTCACACCTATTCAACTTACAAAGCAGAATTGCTCGTTTGGTTGGCACTGCAGGTTAGCTAATTTCTACCTCCCCACTGAAAAAGAGGCAGCATCCTTATGGATTTACTCCAGATGGTACTGTAGGTTCTCATTTGTTGTAAATCATGCCTGTATCTCCAGACTGAATTAATGTTTGGGAAGTATTATTTAATAAAGCAAAATCTTTGTGCAAACAGTGGTATAAATTTAAGTCTTGTCACCTTTATGGAATCCTGCATTATAGCAGCCATTAAATCTTTAAACACTAGTTGGCAGCTGCCATTTTGGTTTTACTCCTCAGAAGGATCTGATAGATACTTTAAAAACTTGGTTTCCAATTGATAAGGCATTTTGGAGCGTTGTAGGTCTGAGTATGGTGAATACCGACCATAAAAAAGGATTGAGTGATTGTAAAAAGGTCCTTGAAGCAGTTAATCCCATATCTATCTACTTACAGAGTCTCTATCACCATAGTATCTAAGAGCCTTCCAAGAATTTAAAATAGAAATAATAATACATTACATATACAATAAAACAGACCACCAGGACACTGATGAGCAGTGAAAGAAAATATACTGTGGAGCAAGAAGTAATCTCTTTGCCATCTAGAATGCTGCGTATGGTGAAGTGTTGTGGTTTTTTGGGTCAGTTTTCATAGGAAGTATGTTATTGATTAGATAATATTGTATTTCTTTCTGAAAAAGGGTCTGAACAAAATAACTCAAAATTTAAGAGGGATCTGTAAAGTGGAATGAGGCCAACAAAAAAATACTAAATACGTCTCATCTGTATTATCTAAGTGTGACTTCTTTCTGTCTTTATTGCCTAAACATAATTATTCTTAGTAAATACAGTGTAATTCTAACAACAAAGACAGGGAATGGCAGTCAAAGAATTACTCCCCTATGGATGTTACCTTGATTTGTACCTCCTCCTCCCCAAAGAAAGTTTTTATGCAGACTACCTTAGAAGGTGGTTGATTTAGAGTACTGACTATTTTTCCTGTATTTTCAGCTGTAATAGGCTACATTAATTTGAATTTATTTTGAATTTAGACAAGAAAACATTGCTTTTATCTAGCTTTTTGAAAGAGTAGCATCTTAAGTATCCGCATTTCTCCTATTATGTGAAGGCAGAAAATTTACCAGGAGCAATGCTCTTCTGTTAGTCTATAGAGGAAACAAAGTTGTTCTTTTGGAAAGCAAATGAACCTCACGTACTAATGCACAATTAAACTCCTCCCTTCCTTCCACACTAGCAATCATCAGTGGTTTCTTAAAACATGAGAAATTACATAGTAATGTTCTGTGATGCTTGCAAGAGATACAAATGAGTGTTATGATGGAAATCCTGTTCACAAAACAAGTAGCAGAAGAGGAACTTCCGTTGTTTCTTACTTTGCTCGTTAGTCCGTTTAATTCAAAAACAAGTATGTGGTAAAGATCTTTCTAAGAGGTGAACAAATACCAGTTCAGATCAGACAAATCTAAAACTTGGTCTTATTACTGTCAGTTTATACTCTTCCTTTATCATGTAGTCAATAAGAAAAACACACAAACGTGTGAAAAGTACTTATGTGGTTTGTATGTACCTTATCCCTTTGTTATTCAGAAAGAATAAAGTACCAATAAAAGGTCTCTAACTATCCTTAGCCAGAGGACACGAGCACTATGATTTCTACTTAATCTGAACTGATTTGTGCAAAATTATTGGTCTTGTGCCAGATTCACCTCTGCAGGCACAGGGGATGATATGCATTGACTTGCCTCTGTCCCTGCAGGGGCAGCTGCACTAGGAAGGTGTTTCATCCCAGCAGAAATGTCACCACTGCCTTCCCCACTGGTTTCTGCCTAAGGAGTATTGGAGCCCATCTTGTGGAGGCTGCCCTAGAAAGGCAGTGAGTCAGCACATTCATTATCTAGCCTGGTCTGATATTCACTTTTGGATCTGTGTTGACTGGCTCAGAATCACCTGACGGAGCAGAGAAACGTGCCCCCTCAGACTGTATCTTGTTCTTGGTGAACTTTCTGCCATAACGAGTCCATAGCCTGTGTTCAACTAGTTGTATGTAATCATCCCCCTTGTATTAATTTCCCATTATATCTCATCAAACATAAATTACTTTGAAACTGGAATTCTCCCTGTCACTGTGATATGAGAGTACTGTCACTAGGCTCTTCTTGATCTTCTTTGTCTTTCGTAAGAGATTTAAAAGGGGTCTCCAGAAATGCACCTGTAAAAAGGCATATTTATACATGTAAATGGATAATTAGATTCCAAGACCAGAAGGGACGATTGTGATCATCTAGTATGGAATCCTGTATAACACAGGCCATATTTATAGTTACACAATAAAAATATATGCCTGAATTTGTCTAGCTTCAACTTCCAGCCATTGGATCATGTTATACCATTCTCTACTAGATTGAAGAGCCCATTATTAAATATTTGTTCCCCATGTAGATACTTAGACTGTAATCAAGTCACCATTTAACCTTCTCTTTATTAAACTAAATAGATTGACCTCTTTGAGTCTGTTGCTATAAGGCATGTTTTCTACGCCTTTAATCATTCTCAAGGTTCTTTTCTGAACCCTCTCGAATTTATTAACATCCTTCTTGAATACTGTGTCCAGTTCTTATGTCCATACTTCAGCAGCAGTGGCACCAGTGTCAAATATCCTCTCCTCCTTCTTGAAATTACAGTTTATGCATCCCAGGATCATATTAGCTTTTTTGGTCACAGCGTCACACTAGGAGCTCATGTTCAGCTGATTAGCCACCATGACCCCCAAATCTTTTTAAAATTCACTGCTTCCCACTGTACTGTACTGGTAGGTATTTCTGTTCATACATAGCCCATTTTGTTTGGGGTCACTGCTCTTGCATCTGAAAAGGGCAGGCAAACACAGCATACTGTGGTGGACCCTATAGTGCAGGTCATGTACCTCACCGAAATCCATATAATTTCATCTTTCCCCATTTTTTAAAAGAACCTCTTGAAATTGTTTCCCCAAAGTTGTTTCTTACTGTCCTTTATTAGCCTTATTTTTTTATCCTACAAACATGAAAGGAGGACCTGTCCCTGAGCCTAGTTTAAGGGGCTATCAGAGTTAGTTTTTTGCCTGTTCAATGCAAATCAGGGTTGTATTCATTGCTGACTAATAGACAGTAAATTACATTGATATTTTGGATGAAAGATGCCATATGTGAGCAATTTGAATTGTATTGTAAATGCTCTTAGGATATCTTTCTACTATGTTGATATCATGTGTAGATTTACAAATACACTTAATTTTACCTTTTATTCTCCTGTTGTAAGTAGCTCTTTGATTAGTAACGCTGAATGCTCCAAACTTTAAGGCATTGTGTATTTCTTATGCTAGTACTGGATCCTGTAGAACTTACCTGTAATTAAAAAAGGAGGAAATTGAAAGCTGATCCACTGAAACCTGTCAGTTAAAATGTGCTGTCTGCAGGTTCTCACAGATTAACAATTACATGTTTTCTGCAATGAACTGCAGATTGAAATCAGTCAGAGTTCACCGCTAACTAGTTTCTAGGTAAAAGTTGTTGATTGCAAAAAAGAGAGAAACAGATTTTTTTTAAAGTACAGGAAGTTCCTGTGTGGGTGTCAGTGATTGGGTTATAAGTAAAATTCAATACTCTAGTGCTTTGATCGTGGGACCTGCTGCATTTACCCCACCCTTACCCACTTCCTTTAAATGCAGCACCATGCATTCCACATTGTGGTTTTAACAGTACTGCTAACCAGTGATATTAGTGGAAGAACCTTTACCACTAACCAGTGTGTAACCTTCAACCTCTTCTACATTTTTATTGCTTGCTTATAGTCATTGTGCCTTTTTAACCTTGAAAGAATATAAAAATCATAACATTTTGAAATAAAAATGTAATCTATTTATAAATGTACCTTCTACTTACAAATGGCTATTGATATAGCATGCAGTATAAATTAATGCCTGTGATGATAATTTTTAAAAATTTCTGATCTCTCTAGTTTTCTCTCCTTTGTAAATTTGGAATTTGAATTAAATGTCTGGTGTCTCAATAACTAATCCATTTTTTATATGTACTAACTGTTGACATCTGCAGAGATAATATATTTGACATTAGTATGCCGTACTTCCATGTTTTATTGGAACACTAACAAAGTAACAAATAGCTGGAAAATGATCACATAATAATATTTTAGAATTCAAGGGAGTAAGTGTTAAACTCAGTGTTAAATAGAAGTTGCTTGGCTATTATTTGTTTAAAAATCTAGCTATTTAAATAAATATTAAATAGGACTTCCCATTCTCCTGGACTAGTTGATGCCATATATTTCATTTACTTTTATATATGCTTGGTAAAAATTTTAAACTATAGACTTGCACTGTAGCCAGAGAAATTAGCCAAGATTTTAGATTTTTTTTCATTCTGTATCTGTGAGTCGTGTCTACTATGGAAACTGAATTTATAAACTGGTATCTCAAAGGTTAGTGGTTAGCACCTCTGCCTTTGAGTGAAGGACTTTAATTCCGTTCCCACGTTGTTCTTATATCACAAGAAATCCTGAGAAGACGAGAACTGTGAACCTCCTACTGAGCTGGCTTCGTCTAAGTATGACCCTGATCCTTCAAAGGGATCAACTTGTTGCAGCTCTGTTGGCTTCAACAGGATTCACTGTCAGCATTAAGGTCTGCATAAGCACATCTCTTTTCAGGACCAAAGCTTACATGAACAATAAAATAAATAATTGACCTTTCCAAAGCAGATTTATTAAACATATTTGATTCTGAGATTCTTTTACATTTCTTTAAATTTCAAAGCATTAAGACCCTATCCTACTACTAATAAAGGCAGTAAAGTCTCCCATTGATTTCAGTAGCAGCTGGATCAGGTCCTATGTGACCTTTTCCTCACCTCATGAGCTGGCAGATGAATGCAGATGTTATCTGAACCTTGCAACATGTAAAAAATGTGTCAAGAATCTTTTAAATACAATTTAAACAATATTTTTATCAGACTATTCTGCAAACTCCAAGTTCAGTTGTGTACATTATTCCATCATCTGCAGGAAAGATTCTTCCCTAACACTGAAGACAGGGGCTTTGCCATAGCTTCAACACATGTAAGTTAGTTGGAGCGGGTTATGTCAACTACAGTAAAGCACTCCCAAGAGCTGGAGGTGTGGGAAAGTTGTCGGTCCCTAGGATCAGCTGTTTCCCTTATTGTTCAGTTCATATGCTATATGGCTCTCATGGGCTGTTTAGGGAGCAGATGTCCCAGTTTTAACATCAGAAGTGTGAATTTCTATTGAGAGAAAACGTGAACACAGGTTGACTCTGGAGCTACAGTGGATGAATGAATAGAGATGTATTGGTATGTATATATGGGGGGTGTGTGTGTGTGTGTATATATATATATATATATATATATATATAATTATATTTTAAAAAATCAGGTTTATCTGGACCATTCTGACATTGATTGCTCTCTTCTATATTTGCAGCTTCCTCCTCCTTTATGTTAATGATAAATTTAGCTATTTTTCAAATGTCACTTCTCTAAATCTAAGGTATTTTATGGTTTGACTATTTAATATCTTCTGAAACTTTTAGATCTGTAAAAATAGTTCAGGATTTAGTACTCTCAGTGTACAAAGGATGTAAGGACCTTAGGTCAGCACTGCCTTTTGCATTGCACAAGAACACTTTTGTAGTGTTTTTTTCCTCTCCTATCACTCTCAATTGGATGGAAATTAGGACAAAATTTTGTTCAATTTCTTGGTAAAATATTGAAAACCAAGGTTGAATGCTATATGTCCTGTGAATACATTAGCCTAATTTACTTAAAAATTAGTCATATTTTTAATAAAAATCTTAATTCCCTGAACACTTATTACAAAAGGCTTACCTGAGCTCTTATCAGGTTTTTGTTATTTAGGCTAAATTCTTTGCTGACTTGCATCCAGTGCAATATCACTCGGCACAGGATTTGGCCTATATATTTCTTCAGATTACTTTTAAGAAGACAATACTTGTTTTCGATGTGAAACAATTATTAATTATGTAGTATAGTTGAAATAAAGAATTTACACTGAACAAATTGATTAACAAGACAAAAGCAAATACTAAACTTCCCTGGCAGTTTTAAAATTGTATGTTCCTCTTTACTTGGGGCAGTACTTTATGTGCTTGTGTTTATTCAAACCACCTGGATGGATGGCTTCCTTTGGGAGGCAGGAAGAATATAAAATGGCTTTATTTAATTAGGTCCTCAACCAAAAAATGTATTGACCTTATTCCCACTCATAGCTAAGTACCTCTGGTTTTGCAGAGCTTTGGAACCTTCTGGATGCATGTTTGGAATAGCGTGGATACCTGCTCATGGATCTGTAAGTTGGTGCCTATGATTATAAAAAGATGGTGCAGTCCCCAGTCATCTTAATTCCTCCTCCTTTGTGGCCGTGAGCAGGAACCTCAGCTTTAGAGTTGGTGACTGACAGGAAGGCATATTTTTTTCATGACTTCCAGAAGACCTGACAGTTAGGTTACAATACAGGCATCCCTTGTTGTGTAGGATAAATGACTCATGGGTGGAGCAGCTGGCCCAGCCACAAACTAGAAATTCCATTCACGTTTTGATTCTGTTGTTTCTGATGATCTCTTACACTGAAGATGATAGTTCAGTACTAACTGATGAAGCAAGTTGTTCAGAAGATAATTTACCTGTTCATTTTCCCCCATAATAACAAAATGATACAGCAGTACCAACTTACAGTCAAGGTTGCATAATGATTTCTATTCTAACCTCCTCTTTTCAAAGGTTCATAACTTTTGGAAATTTTCACTTTTCCAGTTAAATTTTTTCCAGTCTGATGTCTTTCAAAGGGGTACCTGTTTGGTTTTGTTAAGTTTAAATAAAAGTGGTTACAAAAATTTTGAGTACAAGGAGAGGAAGGGAAATGGTGTATATATACTTTTTTTCATTTTATGAACAGCCCTACAGCCAAAATAGTTGAGAGTCTGAAATATGTCAAGGAAATAGCCCTACCTGAGGAGAAATGTCTGAGTGTTCTGAAAAAAAATAGTTTGGTTTTACTGAGTTATGATCACATACTGAAAATGTGTAATACATTTGTACTCCTTTTTTTATAAGCTTGTAAAGTGGCCAGCTAAGGAAAGGTACATTCCACGTCTGTGGACTGGGTGGATAATTTAGCTGCTTAGAAACAGGTTAGGACAGACTACTGAACAGTTGGTAAAGTGCTAAGGAGGAGCCATGCTGTGATGCACTTTACAAACTCTTCAGTCCCCAAGGCTTGCATGAATGGGGCTTCGTCTTGCGTGTCTGAGTTGCATGGGACAGGAATCCAGGCACTGTTGCAAGTAGTGTCTAAATTATGGATTTTGCATTCATTACTGCCAATTTTCTACAAACTAGCAGAAATCTGAAATCCTGGATAGTGAACCTTCTACTCTTTATTATTTTTTCCACCCTAGAAAGTTCCACTCAAAAAGCTACTTTGGGAACATTTAAAGTTGCATATATACGCACTTAAATCAGGCTGTGCTAAATTTAATGTGATATGTGTAACCTTAATTCTCTACCCCTGTGTGCGTGTGTATATGTATTGTTATAATTATTTGGTCAGTAAAATATCTTTTTTTATTGTTTTTGTATTTCTGAGATAAATGTTAGGCTCAGACCCTAAATGGACAATTAACAAAATCTAACAGAAAAGATCAAGGTCTTCACTTCTGCATAAATGTGTTGCTACTCCATCCCACTGCTTCATTGATAAGCCAAATTCTATAATAGCACACTACACAAGTGCTGCCTCAGTAAGGTACTGAGAATAAATATTCACCCTGAATTTCAGTGCTGCCTCTAAACAACCATCCATGTCACTTGCCTTAAAGCTGGTCTTGGGGTAAGAAGTTAAGATAAGCGCTTAATATGGGTGGAGTTCATTATTAAGTTAACAGTATTTACTGTGGTAAACCATTTTGTTCATCATCTTTTTGCTGAAGTGAGTCCTCTGTGTGGTTTAGGTGCACCACTTGGGTAACTGCTGAAACTGCTGTGGTTTCAGAATAGGACCTGTTTTGCTTTTTGTAAAGCTTTTTTCCCTGAAACTGTTAGCTAAAATACTAACATAATAAGAAAGAACTGCAAATGTTTATTTGCATTTTCCTGCTTCCAGACCTGAAAAGGCATTTTACAATATGAATTTCATTGTAAAACTGTACATTTATTTAATCTCCAAGGAATCAAAGTTGAAACTGTCGTCTTTACTCAGTCATCTTTAACAACATATGTTTACCAATATTTCTGTTAACATTGTTTGGTTTGTCCTGTTAATTTTATTGGGAATTTGGGGGCAGGGAGGGGTTGTCTGTTTGTATTAGTATATAAAAACTTGCACCATGCTTCTCATACCAGCCTGAGTTCTTGTAATTGCACACATGTAGGGCTAAAGACATGCTGTGCACCCTGTGTATTCATTTACTTAAGTACCTACTGCAACTATCTATAAATCAATACAGAATTTAGCACATGCTGCATTACAAAGGGAAGCATTTGAGGCCCAATGATAAGATTGTAAATAAGATTATGAATTGGAGGGCAGTGGTAAGAAGGAAACGAGTACATTGGAAGACCTAATGCAATAAAGCAAACATTTACCAGCTTTCAGAATCGGAGCATATTTGCCAGGTGGAGGGTCTTCACAAGAAGAGCCTCCTCTGGAGAGCATCCATCACCTGTAAGTGGTAACTGGGATTGATTTATCCAAGGTGACCACTGCCTATAAAGGGTGTTGCAGGATAGAAGCAGGCCTCTTCCATCTTTCCCATGTGTTGCTTCAAAATAAATTACCAAATTAAAACTGTCTTGAGATCAGTTTGTTTAATACAAAAACTTTATAAAACAGCATACATAAAGTGAAATTGAAGACTTCTAAGTTAACAGTAACTCCATAGTATTCATAGTGACACTTCCTTTTGCAGCAGATTCATTCTTTTGTGATCTGAGCTAAATATGAAGCACAAGAAACCCCAATGCTCTTCACGTGTGCTCTGAAACCACCATGGAGCTTCATGCAAAACATTAAAGCAGACAGTTTAGAAACAACAGTTTTAGTGAGCAAATAAGTTGCAAGACCTGGGACCACAATTCCAGTTATTGATTCCAAACAGTGATTTCTGCAACAGCAAATCTAACAGCTAAGAAAAGACCACTTAAAATGGAGCAAGCTCTCTCTTTTCAAATCTGCCCAGTGAGGTTTGGTATTAGAAGCTGTCGGGCCAAATTCTCCTCTCATGTGTATCCTTGCAGCCCTCTGACTTAAATGGAAATGCACAAGTGCAACTGAGGAGAATTTGGCTGATGGTATCCAGTATTTGGGGTTAGAGAGCAAATTAAAAACAACACTTTTAAGGGGACTTGGTCAAGGACAGCCTGAATCTCAAAAACCTAAATATTCCAATTTCGTTTGTAGCAAAATTAATTATTTTAAAAAATAAAATTGTGTTTGCTTGTAAGATTGTCTTGTCTGTAGAGCCTGGACTGTTGAAGAACTCAACAAATGATGATTTTTAATCTATAACAGTAGTACTCCAAATGCAGAGTTCTGTATTTTTTTAATGAATAGACTTACATGAGTGTATGTGAGAGAGAGATCTCCCATCAGATGTGGCCAAGAGTGGGATGTGTTATGAATATAATGAGGTGGGGACTAGGGGAGTGCAAAGACAATCTGAAACTGGCAAAGGTCATGAAAGAAGGTCCATATTAGAAGTAAGAAAAGTAAATACTGCTGCTAATTCTTGCATGTTTTGTGTAATTTACTTACCTTGAGGACAGTCTGCTGATTCGATCAGCCTTGTTTTTAAAAATATATTGGTTGACCAGTATATCCAGCATGAGGCTGAAACCTGAAGTTGACATTTATAAACAGTATCCAGTATTTGTTGTATTAACTAGAAGTGCAACATGGGAAATATAAAGAACTTGCTATGACCACGCTTCCTCAAGTGCAGCATGAGGTCCAACTGGCTGAGCAGAATCAGAGGAGAAACCTAACAAAACAAATCCATTTTTTTTCTTCCATACCTTGGCACTGATAAAGAATTGAAGAGCAGGAGGTCCATGGTCTTTTTCAGCCTCAGTCTAGACTCCCTGAACAGTGATTGTACTCAGGTTTTTTAAGTGCAGATGATGAGCTTCTTTGACCGCCACGAAGTATTAGATATCACTTGTCATTACAGGGATTTTGATTGTCTGTCTCAGAATGCCTAAAACAGCGATATATTTCTATACTTTTGTAAACAACTTCAGAATATTTAGGTAATTTTTCCACCCTATTTACTAGGAAATACAGATGGAAAATATTAATAAAATTTCAATGGGCAATGAATTATTGGAACTAGTTTCTGATGCTATAACTTTCTGAAATTCAAATGGCATAACCAAAAGGGTTCTCTTTATGTAGAATCATTGTAAAATGGTCCTGTTGCTGTAGCAGCTCTGTAGTTAAGGGTATAAAACCTATTACATCCTAACCTGTGTCTTTTAGCATCTTATAAATTCCCTTTTGGATCAGATTTCTCATACTTATATTATTTCCTTGAAACTTTCCAAACAAATTAGTATTAGAACATGTCTAGCAGGTGGGGGTGGGGGTTGTTTTTTGCAACCTCTGCTGTTGCATGGAGGTTGCATTAAATGTTGTAATCATCTTTTTTTGTTGCCTTCACATAACTAAAAAAACGTCACTTTTTAAAAGTTTGAACTTACTATACAGCTAATAAGGGCAAGTGACTGTGACATGTTAAAATATTTGATTTTGATATAAGTAAACATTGCAATGTGTTAATTTTAAAGCTTTGACAATATATTTTTACATTTTTTACATAGTCAACGGTAAAAAGAAAATAAGATTAATCTGAACCATACAATACAGTACTATATTGTTGTGGAATTAATTTTTTTAGCTGAGACAGCCCCTGTTGTTATAATCTGCATTAATTTTCTCCTAATGTTGTGTGCACTGAATAATAGTCATCAGCACCTCCTACTGATTCATTGTGCATTCTGAGAGGGCGTAAGACTGTCTCTTGGACTCACCTAAGTATCATAAAGCATGTTTTTATATCCTCTAAAATACGTGGAGCTTGAACTCAATTCTTATTTTTATATAAGGGGATCCTGGAGTGAATGTATTACAGAACTCATTAAGTTACAATTCAAAGGACTGGATGATTCCAAACAAATGATTTTAATAGTCAAAATAGACCTTATCTTGCGGGCCTGGTTATGACTTTGAATGGGCAAACCATCTGAGAATACCAGGTATTCTAGTCTACTTTATCTTTCTTAGCAGTAGCTGATAGTAAATATCTTTTTTCCCATTGGATTTCATAAACTAAGGAAAATTTGATCTGTGTGGTACTTGGATAAAAGAGCTTTAAGAAAATAAGGAAGGTCTGGAATTCATAGTTTTATATGCACCAAGGGCATTAAAAAAGGGCTATACAAACACTTGGGGCTTGTCTACACTGCCTAAAGTGCTACGCCGTGTGGATGCTGTGGATGTGAATTAAAAGGTTCCTAGTTCATATTAATATGGTCCTCTAATGTAAACTCTGCATTAAACCCCTATGTGGACGCTCTCATTCATGTTAAATTCACACCTTTCGTTCATTCAGATTAACTTCAGAGTATAGGCGAGCCCTACGTATCTATGTGGACCCTCCTACCATGCACTAAAAGTTCCATCCTGGACTACTTGGAGAATTAATGCATGCTTTTTTTTCTTGTGTAGACAAGAACATAGCCTACTCCTGTTTCAAAGCAAGGTAGATCAGAGCAAGTTACTGAACTTTTAGTGCACAGCAGCAGATTCCACATGAATACAATGCACAGCAGGCTAGTGCTGGGTAGATTTACACCCCAGCTTGTTGTGAACTAAGTTTTGTATTGATGAGCCCTAATTTGTACTGTTTTTTATCATTTGGAATCGCTTCCTGGCATTCTCTTTACATTTCTCCATGCACTTCGTAATTGATTTGACTTTTATACCAAGGAGGTCAAGTCAGATATTTGTTTCTAGGGGAGCTGAGTTAAGGTTTATTTGTACATCTGTGAGGAGTGCTAGCTCAGGAGACTATTCTTACCTGATTTATTATTTAGCTCAGGAAATTGCCCTTGCAAAAATGTTAATGCATATTTAATATCAAGATTAGAATATGGAACCTTTGTCTAGGCTTGTCAGTACTTACACAAGTAATTCCATTGACTTCATTAAAGTCAGTGACAATGCTTGTAAGAATAAGTACTTAACAAGGGTGAGGGTTACACAGTCAAACACAATTAAACCATTCTTTGTTTCCTCACTAACTTATTTTCCTGATTGTGCATATACTGTACACTGCAAATGTGGATGGATGAACCAGTTCTGGAAAAGAAAAACACACACACACACACACACACACACACACACACACACA
>NC_133779.1:43544167-43555822 GCF_003597395.2 Chelonoidis abingdonii
CACACACACACACACACACACACACACACACACACACACACACACACACACACACACACACACACACACACACACACACACACACACACACAGTAATTGTCTATGAAAATCTAATTTTTTAACACAGTTGTTCAGTGTTTGGAAATGTAAAGCGTTAAAGGCCAGATTTTTAAAGTTGATAGGCATTAGGTCCCTAAATACCTTTAAAATCTGGCCCTAAGTGCTCGTTCTTATTTAACAAAAGACCCAAAATCAAACTAAAATGTCTCTACCTTTAATCAAGCGAAGTTAAGTACAAGTCAGAATTGACAAATATTTGTGATCAAATGCCTTTATATATTGGTCTTCTATCTTTTTACATTTTGTCAATAGTATTTCCATAAATCTAGATTAATTTATTGCCAGTGTTTATAAATAACATTTATGAAAATCCATGAAGAGAGAAACAACTGTTGAGACCTTTTGCAGGGATAATGGGTGCAGTGATATCAGGTTAAATTTTAGATTATTCCAAGAAGAAAGGGTGATATTACAGTAAAAGTGCATGAAGGACAATCTCCTACTTAGGGATTTGCATTTTCCGTGGTAAGTAACCTCTTTTTCTCCTTGTTTTTTCTTCTCCTGAACTTTCCAGGTAAAAGTACTCCTGTAAACCAGCTCGGGTCTGCAGATTTTACCAAGCCCCATGATCCATTCCAGCCATTTGGGGCTGAGAGCAGTGACCCGTTTCAAACTAAAAAGGGGTTTGGGGACCCGTTTAGTGGAAAAGATCCATTTGCTCCCTCCTCTTCAAGTAAAACTTCTAAAGACTCTTCCTTGGGGTTTGCAGACTTCAGCTCTGTAAGTTAATTCATTGTCTCTGAGCAAACCACTTTCTGCTCTGCTTGCCGCAAACTTAGGTTTTTTTTGTTTTAATTGCAGTTCTACTGTCCACTGGCTTCTTTCTTAATACCTTCATGCTGTACCCATTGTAGTTCTGTATTAATATTTCTGTATAAAAAGGCATTTTCTCTCAATAATAAAGGAGTTTTGAGTTTGATACTCAATTTTAAAAGGATTTGTTTTCTTTTAAATTATTTTAGTACAATGTGCCTTTTCTCTCAAGATATTTGTAGCAGAATCTGTGAACTGTTTTTGTTGCATGGAGGCTGTTTTGTAATTGATTTTTGGAAACCAGGATGTAAAAATTCCTCAGAAATAATAGTTTAAAGACACTTATATAACAGTTTCAACATATCCTGAAAAGTAAATCCTTAAAACAAAGGATTCCATATAGTATTTGTAACTGTTTCTGAAAAAGTCCTGACAATCCTGTCACAATGTTTTCTGTATGCACTGGAATATGAATCATAAAGAGACATATACGAGAGAGAGTGAAAATTATTAGCTGTTGAATTTTGTTTCAATTACTGATTATGTATTTCATGATAAATGCAGAGTAATGCACGTTGGAAAGCATAATCCCAACTGTACGTATAAAATGATGGGGTCTAAATTAGCTGTTACCGCTCAAGAAGGAGATCTTGGAGTCATTGTGGGTAGTTCTCTGAAAACATCCACTCAGTGTGCAGCAGCAGTCAAAAAAGCAAACAGAATGCTGGGAATAATTAAGAAAGGGATAGATAAGACAGAGATAGATGATGAGAGATTAAAAAGACTGGAACTTTTCAGCTTGGAAAAGAGATGGCTAAGGGGAGATATGATTAAGGTCTATAAAATCATGATTGGTGTAGAGAAAGTAGATAAGTGTTGTTTACTACTTCTCATAACACAAGAACTAGGGGTCAACAAATGAAATTAGTAGGCAGCAGGTTTAAAACAAATAAAAGGAAGTATTTCTTCACACAACACACAGCCAACCTGTGGAACTCCTTGCCAGAGGATGTTGTGAAGGCCAAGACCATAACAGGGTTCAAAAAAGAACTAGATAAATTCATGGAGGATAGGTCCATCAAAGGCTGTTAGCCAGGATGGGCTGGAATGGTGTCCCTAACCTCTGGGAATGAGTGACGGGATGGATCACTTGATGATTACCTGTTCTGTTCATTCCCTCTGGGGCACCTGGCACTGGCCACTGTCGGAAGACAGGATACTGGGCTAGATGGATGTTTGGTTTGACCAAGTAGGGCCATTCTTATGTAGAGAAGCCCTTGTTAGACAAAGCAAACTAAGATCTGTTTTGTAGAACCAGTATATTAACATCCATGTTGCACCCCATTAGAAAAGATCAAAAGGTCTTACAGCAAACCAAGTGTAAATACCAGGTTTTCAAAAAGCCTGGCTTTGTTTCTAATGTTGGCAGATACATTTACAGTGATTTCAAATGTAGTATTAGAATGGCTGTTCTAAATGCTACTGGTGGTGAATAGAAAATATGTTCCATACGAAGCCTCCAGCTTCTTTCTTCTCTCATGTGTTTAAGTTTTTTTGTTCTGGGTTGCATTGCCACACAATAAAATTACCAACTCAATCTATTTTTTTAAATCTGGTGGGCGTATTTCACTGTTAAGTAGGTGTTGGTTTTTATTTTAAAAGTTTTATGTCGTGTTATTAATTTTAAACAGTTTTCCCCAGTATTTCAGTTCACGTAAAATGTGTATCATTCTCCGAGCTGATATATGTTTAGTTGAGGTCCTCTATGCATAGTTTTTTAGTTGCCCTCAATTCTTTAGTTTATCTGAAAATATCAAAGCTCAAAATATTATTAAACTTTACCATAATTAGCAAAAGTCTGTTGAAAGTTGGTACACAGTTAATGTCTGTGACAATATCCAAAATGGTGACATAATAAAAGTCAGACATAGAGCTTGCATTATCTGCAGGGTTTTTTTTTTAATGGTACTTAGTTTCTTTTGGGGGGGAACAAGGATGTAATGTCTAAGCATAAAATTGGAAGGACTATTACCCAACAGTGATGACTGTTTTTACAGAGTACAAATATTTCTTAGTTGGCAGGCCTGAGTAAGTCATCAGTGATTTATGCCAAATCATTAACCAGTGTCATTTCTTCCATTTAAGTTTGTGTTTATGCCCCTGTGCCATCAGGGTTGTAGGAGATAGGCTCAACCTTGGAAAGTAGAAAAAAATAGGATCTGAATAACCATTTATCATTTACTGCTGACAGCTTAGGTTAATTCTTGTGGCTGGGCAGTGTTTAGTCTGATGAAACAAATTGAAGTTTGCATTTGTAAATGCTCTCTATTGCCCTGAGAAATCTCTTCACTACGTGCTCCTTTAAAAAAAGAGAGGTTTATTTGTTTCCCTGTTCCATTCAACATTATTTTCTTTCTGGTTGTGTACAACACAGGATCACGTTGCCTCGCCTAGTAATGCTTCATCTCTTGCTTTGTGAAGTCATAAGTAAGCCAGATATCTCATAAACCAGGGAAAGGATTGTGCTTATCTGTTGGTTGGAGGGTCCTTTCTCAATTATGAAAATTCCAAATAATTCCATTTACAGTATGTTTTTTGATATGAAGTGTGGAGCTGTAGGATCTGCAATTGCCATGTTGGTTAGCTGGAATTCTTTATGATTACAAGCAAAGAGAACCTGAGGATTTCCTTTATTTTTTTAATTGTTATTCTAGTCTTGTTTGAATTACTGAGTTGTTCTTATCCATTGGATTTAATGAATGTGATTCCATTGCATTCTTGACTTTTGGATTGACATAAAACATGAGTCTTAGGAGCTGACAAAACAATTTTGTTAGTTCATTTTTCAGATATTTCTAGTTTATAACTTGTAGAAAAATTTGCAAAATTCCAGTAATCTTACAATCAACAGAAAAAGACAAGCCAGGTGAGGCTTCTTTTGGTGGAAGGGAAAACTTGTCCCTTCTACCCACAGAAGCTGGTCATGGGACAGTCTTTCCTACCACCAAGAGAAGTTTGTCCGATAAAAGATATTCCCTCACTGACTTTGTGTGTGTCATATCTGGAAACCAACATGCTACAATACCACTGCAAACAATTGATAAAAAGCATATTTTCAAGGAACAGAGCATTCAGAACTAAGCTCAAAGATTGCTCTTTATTCAATGCATATGGAGTTTTGTCGCACATTAGACACATTTTTCCTGCAGATGATTTGTCTTCCCTCCACTTATACTAGGCCATTAATGTACTTGTTCCAATATTTTGAAATATATCAATACTTTATTATGTGAATGTTGTTTTCAGATACCTTGTACCAAATGAAAGTACTTGTGATAACGCATATTAAATCAGCATGTGAGAACTTTCTTTCAACATTAGCTTTTGTTGAAAACTGGACAGCAATAATAATGTTATACTGGTTTATTTTTAGCTTAGTAAAATGGATTTTTATGGGCAATCTACAAATGTCTTTTAATCTGGTAGTGATTAAATTATACTTACATAATAAATAGGGATCTTCATATTGATATAAAAGTATGCTTTTGAAATGATATGTTTGATCATGCTAGCACTTTATAAGGTAAAAATGTCAATCAAGCATCAAGAGTTCCACACTTGTCAGAAATCCAGATTTGCTTTGTCTTGAATCCACTTCACTATTTTAGTAAGCTTTTCTAACCACACACCATGATTTCAGATATGTATGAAATAAACATATTAGTTTTTAGAAAAATCTTTAGAAATATGCGTCTTATCCTAAGGCCAGGTCTACACTGCGACTTTAAATCGGTTTAATGGCCGATATACCGATTTAACGCTGTACCCGTTCACACGACGTCGTCATTAATATCGAGTTAAACAGCTCCTTAAATCGATTTCGGAACTCCTCCCAGACGAGAGGAGTAGCGCCTTCGAAGTGATTAACTCGGATTAGGGTTCGTGTGGACGCGAAATCGACATTATTGGCCTACCTAGAGGTATCCCACAGTGCACCACTGACCGCATCTGGTCCGCAATCGACTCGGATGCGGAGTTGCCGGGTAAACAGGAAAAGCCCCGAGACCTTTAGACTGCCATTTCCTGCTTTCACGTGTCCAGCTCTGAACAGCATGGGTGGCGATGCTCAAGTTCAAATGCCAAAAGTAGACTGCTCTGGCCCGAACCTTACGGAGATACTAGATCTTGATCGCTTGCGTGTGTGGAGTGGTGAGACAAATCTGTTTATCAGAGGGCTCCGTTTAAGAGAACAGGGAAATGCCCCACTAACGCTGTGATCCCACTGTGGACGCGCTAAACCGATTTTATTAGATCTGTTTTGTAATATCGGTTTAAGCTAATTCGAAATAATCGTGCAGTGTAGACGTACCCTAAGGAATGAACACCACTAGTAAACTTATTTTTTCAACATTTTCAACAAAAGTGATTAGCTGAAGTTCATTATATCTCTAAAACTTTTATAGTAACAATAATTTTACCCTAACTCCCATCCCTAGGATTTGCTTTTGAATGTTAGGAAACTTTGGTGAAATTCTGGCCCCATGTAGTTTGACTTCATTGTGGCCAGGGTTTCACTCATTGTCTTGAAAATCATATATTTACAATTTAATGAGCTTTTAAGCCTTACTTACCAACTATTCACTGACATAAATTATATTAGGAATGGACTCCGTTTCTTGGTTTCAAAAGTCAAGTTGCTAAGACGCAATGCACTTGTATTACTAGCTTTGCTTTGATGACATTAGTTTTTTAGCAGTAATAGCAGGAGGAACTGCCAAGAGCCAGGATAACGTAAAGATAAAACACAGTGTCACTAAAAAGATCAGAGAATTGGACATAGATTACATTTCTTGCAGGTCCAAATTAATAATGTTAATCTTACATGTTTAAAAATAATATGAAGAATGGATATAGTGTGTAATGGAAAGGTAGATTCTTGGGAAAACGTACACGAGACATAAAATAAACTAGATAAGTGCCTATTTATTATTTAAAGTTAAGCATATGTTTTCCTGAATTGAGGCCTATATGGATAAGACAAAGTTTGTAATGGATGCTGTGGCAAAATAAGCCAGTGCAACCATGTATGTTGTGCTGCATTCAAAGATATGTCCTATCATGCACCAGGGAGGTGATATTCACAGTTTATACAGATATGATTCAACCAAAGGGGATATTTAGAATTCTATGCACTGCTTTTCCCTTCTAAAAAATCAAAATAATACATTTTTCTGGACATTCAAATAAGTATCAGAGCAATTTTTTAAACAGTGGAAATAATACAAAACTGAGGACTAGTTTTGCAAATAATTACAATGTGGCAAATACTTGGGTGTGTGTTTGCTGGACAGTGCACCCTTAAAGAATAAACAGTGAAACTAATCACTGATTTTATTTAAAGGTAAAGTAAAATGTTATTTTAATAAGAAAATAATTTCTCACATTTTATACAAAATCCAATGCAATCAGTTTTTAATGTCCACTTCTTTAATACGTGAAACTCTGTGTAATATTAGGGATGATTATTAATGGAATAATTTTGCACATTGCTTCCGTGTACTGAAATTATTTGATGATATTAAAAAAAGATATAAGATGAATATTAAAATGTATTTTATTTCTTTAGTGTTTGTTGCAAAATTTATTTGGATTCTGTTATATTGTTTGCTACTGTACTGCCTGAAAAACTCTGAAAAACTTATTTTATAGACAATTGCAAAAGCAGAATTTTACTTTTGATTGGATGGTGAAACTTCCCACAAATCTGCAATCTCCAGGTTCATTATTAACATGTATCACCATTTACAGAAAACACTTCACAGCGTAGTGGCATATCAGTAAATAGCTTCCAATTTTTGTCAGCTTGAGGCTAACATCATTATGCATCTTTAGTATGGATGTAGGCTGCTATACCCTCAAACTCTTCCAGGTAATTTTGCCCATTGATGTAGAGTTCCTCTCTATGCCCAGATCTTCTGGTCACTTTCTTGTGTGCATTTGGGACCTGGATTCAGGCACAATAACATCAACATGAAAAGTTTATGCCTTGGGTGGGAGGAGGAAGGTATTAAGTAAAAAAGATCAGTGAATGGAGTAGGGAAATCAATGAGTTTATTTCTGGTTTCAGCCTAAAAGTGATGGTCTTATACGTTTTGTTACTTGATGCACATTTCTTAATGATTTAGATCTACTGCATGTTGCATACTTATTCTGCTGTCTTTGTGTATATTTCTTTTGTTTATTAACCACGTTTCCATTTTTATTTTTTAGTTTGGAAATGAGGAGCAGCAGCTGGCCTGGGCAAAGCGAGAGAGCGAGAAAGCAGAGCAGGAGAGGCTGGCTCGATTGCGAAGACAAGAACAGGAAGACCTTGAATTGGCTATTGCACTCAGTAAGGCTGATATGCCAGACTCTTGAATACAAGTCTTGGGGCTCTACCCAATCCCAGTCAAACCCTTTAAAAAGGGTTTTGTAACATTCTTGTTTTATGTTGTGAAGTAATTGTAGTCACCTTTAAGACAAAGCATAACAAGATTGGCTGGTTATATCAAACTGGGCTTTCCATGGCTTTTCAAGTACATAATGCACAGGAAACACACTGTAAAAATTGTATTATACTTCCTAGATAAAAGTTACTGCTTATAAGAAATTTAATGTATGACCCTAAGGTACTGAAAGCAAAGTTTCTTTACAATGCAGACAGTGATTGCATACAATAAGCTGCAATTTGTGAATTTGGCTTTTATTACCTGAATTCCATTGTCATTGTTTTGAGGCTGCAGTATGAGTAATAAAATTATAGAAAATGGCACTTGAAAAAAAGAAGTATGTTTATAAAATTATCACTTAGTTTTCAGTTCTTTTTGTTACATTTATTTAATTACTCATAATAGGCCAATGACCACCTAGCTCAAAGACTTGAGGGCAAATTCTTTCTTAGATGCTCCCCATTCATCACTGAGATATGGCTTATCTTGTGAAGGAAACTCTGATTATTTATATATTAAATGCATAGTGACACAACTCATGTAGAGTCAATAATATTTTGAATTCAAAGGCTATGAGAATTAATAGCTTTTTCTTATTTAAACATGATTATTTGCATGAGAGTTTTTTAATATTTGTACATGGTGGTATTGAAAGGAATGATCCTGATATAGTAAATTAGACAAATGATGACTCAGTTCTAAATCATGGGATAAAATACAGATTAATTCCATGAACGAGCATTAAGACAGGAATCATCATGTTTGAGGCTTTTTCTACATAATGTTGAACAATTTCACACTTTTTAAATTTTAATTTTTAACTGTAATCTTCCTTGCAACTGTATTTTCCCTTCATTTGCTCCAACAGACAGAATATAGGGCTATTATTTGTATTATCCAATTGACTATGTTACAACCTCTACCTCGGAAGTGATAAAGTGTGTGGTCTTATTTTTAAATATTATGGTTGATGATTAATCTCACTGCCCTTCATTTAAAGTTATACAACTGTTGTATAGACTAGAAAGTTTAATTTAAACTAGCCCAAGTTCACACAGATTTTATTTGCCGGATAGATTGAATAAATGGATATTCATGCAAAAGTTACAGCAATATTTGTAGAACAGATAGGCTGTTTTTTTAAGCCTATCTACTGATAGCACTAATTAGGCCAGTATGTCCAGCTTTTTTATAGACTTCCAGAATTCAGGGGGGATGTTACATGTATTTTATAGAAGTAATGCAATATGTATTTCATTGTCACGGATATAAAATGAGTACTTATGGTATTTTTTTGCTGTGAATTATTCATTCATAGAAACTGCCTTTTCTGGTAAATTACAGGAATTCAGCACTTCATTTGTCCTTGCCTTGTGCTCTGGTGTTGTTTGTAAATGGAATGGGTATTTAGGGCCAGATTTTCAAAATGTTCTTTGTGATACCTGTATTTGCACTCCCATGCAAAGGTACATGTGCATATTGGCTAGTTAACATTCTGAATGTCCAAAATGTGGCCATCAGCGTGTAAAACGTTCTCTGTTGGATAGCATTGTATTTCTTCATCTTCTGCAATGTATTTACATTTTTGTGTGTCCCTGTTTTGTTTTTATTTTTTCCTTCACAATGATGTTAGTGCCTGTTTTTCCGTCAAACGGTCCCTACCTTCTAATTGCCTCATTCTGAATACTTTCCTTACACAGAGATAAGAATCCCAGAAAGGATTATTTTTTTCTGAAGACTAGTTTTCAGACCTAGAAATGTAATTAAACACTGGTGTCTCAGGACGATGCTGCATTTGCATTGAAAATCGACTCTAAATTGAGAACATCCATTTTAAGGTCTTCAGACAGAATATATTTGACAAAACTGAAGCCCATCACCTCAGAAGACATTCTACAGAGTTGCTGATCCCTGAATGTGTGCATAACTCCAGTTTAATGTTATTACAAATGCTGTGGGCTTTTAAATTTGTATCAGAAGGAGAGAAGAGATCCCTAAATATTAACAAAACATATATATTTCTGTGTTGTCTTTTACTGAAGTAACAAGCTGCCATGAACACGTAGGAAATAATCCTGCCATACTTACAGTACTTGATGACCTATGTGGTTCCTTCCAACCATAACTCTTTTTCTGAAAAGTATATTATGAAGAATTTATGGGCTTGTATACATGGGAGTATAATGCACTCTGTGTGGGTGTGATTTCTAAATCACGCTAATGTGTTATGCATTAGTTGGTCCACGTTGACCCCTTGTGTGAATTAACACAGTACTGGTTCAAAAAGCACTATGTCAATGAGCATTAACGTAGTGCTATTTGAAGTAGTGCTTCACTAGCCAGATCTACATGGACCAATTAGTGTGCAACATATTACGGAGGTGTGATTTCTAGAGCACATTAGAGCGCATTACCTAGCTGTGTGGACAAGCTCTTAAGTTATCACGTCTGATTTTGAAAGTTTCAGAACACACTCTTTTCCTTTGGTCCACGACACTGAGTTCATGAAAGCAAAATAGGTCTACTTGTAACTAACATCAATACAAAGTTTTTACCATTAAATGGGGGTAAATATAGCATATATTTACATGGCAGGGCTATAGATGTCATCCTCACTATATAGACAGATCAAATCAGAAACAGCTGTATGAGACAGTATGTGCCTTTTCTCAATCCACCTTGTACTACAGTCACATTGCTTCAGAGAGATAGTTGCCCCTTGTTCTTTGACCTGTTGTTGCAGTTTTGTTATTTTATTTAGTCTTCTCTTGTATTTTTTCTGTCTTGTGTACATATATATTTTGCATTTGTCTTTATCTCTCTTACACACCTAGCTCTTTGTTGGGAAAAATTAGGCTATTAGGATGCAGGGTCATACCACCTTCTCCAAGTTGGCAGTACCATTCCATAACCTATCCTTAGGAGGTGCACTCTGCTCCCCTGCAGCCTAGGGAGTAAAAACATTACTTCTAGAATACACTAGGCCTGAGGAGTGAAAGTTACAAGATTGCTTTCAAGTTTGAGTCTCTGTATGGAAAAGTGTGGGGGCCAGGGGAGTGACATAATTTGTTTCTCTCTGCTCAAATTAAACAGCATTTTTAAACCAATTTATAAAGGAATTCTACTTCTGGATCTCCGCACACAAATAGGGCATGTGGATGAGCTAAAGAGCCTTGTTACTCAGAAAATTGATGTGCCATAGAAAGAATTTCAGCCACTTTATCAAATCTCTGAAATCTTCTAATATAATTGTGTTACTTCTGTGATATGCAGTTAGAATGGTATTACCTCATCCACCTTGTTTCTCTTACTTCTGTGATAGTTAATGTTTTTGGGACACAGTATGAGGTCAGAAAAGTGAATTTATCTAATATATATATTTAGTATTATTATCAAGTATAAACGTTGATTGTCCCTTCTGGGGTCTAGCCTTGTCTGACCAAATATGAGAATGAACCAGTAGCAAAAGGTCAAGCAAATTGACCAATCAGGAGTCCAAGAAAATATGTAGTTAATCCATTTACAATTGCAAACATGCAATAACCCTAAAATGTTTTGAGATGGCTTTAATTTGGGAAGAGAAGGGATACAATTTAGAAAGCTGAAGTCTAGGAAACTTCCCTCTGATTTCTTTCTGTAATATCTAAGTTTCTCCTTGTAGAAAGCAGTCATCTTCATTCCTCCCTACCCTTGGAAGCAACATTTTTTATAGAAATTACTCCACTTTTTCTCCTAAAGCAAAAATTTATCATATAACACTTTAATCTTTCCTTCTTCCACCAAACATTGAAATCTTAACCACAAGTAGATTCACTTCAGTTTGGGCAGATCAGTGGGCCCACACAAAAATAAGGTACATCTGTATGTAAATATACAACAAATTATATTACAAAGATTGTGTGAATGTATACACACTAACTATATGTAATATGTGCTCTATAAAGTGTATATGCAATAAATATATAGTATATTACTATATACTGTAAAAATGTCTATATATCTATATCCATATGTGCATTTTCTGTATAGAAATGGGAAATGAGATCTTTGTGGTTAGAATTTCAAACTTCTGGCAAAAGAAAAATACTTCTTCCAATCATTTCATTCAATAATGCTGCTATTGGCACAACAAGTTCTTCTTCGAGTGCTTGCTCATATCCATTCCAGTTAGGTGTGCGCGCGCTGTGTGCACGTTCGTCAGAGAAACTTTTACCCTAGCAACACTCGGTGGGCCGGCAGGTCGCCCCCTGGAGTGGCGCCGGTATGGCGCCTATTATATACCCCTGCCGGCCCG
>NC_133779.1:43563230-43641139 GCF_003597395.2 Chelonoidis abingdonii
AAGAAGGAACTGAGGAGCAGTTGGGTTGGCAGGGGTATATATCAGGCACCATAGTGGCGCCACTCCAGGGGGTGACCTGCTGGCCCACCGAGTGTTGCTAGGGTAAAAGTTTCTCCGACGAACGTGCACGCAGCGCACGCACACCTAACTGGAATGGATACGAGCAACACATCTCGAAGAACAACAGTTACAAAGGTGAGTAACCGTCTTTTGTGTGTTTTGCCAGATGTCAGACACACCTGAGGGATTTGTCTCTCAAAGGTGAGTACAATCTGCCAAAGAAACGTTTGACAATGTGGTTTGGATATTATCACCTTTTGTCCACTTGCACATGCTGTCCATTTCCAGCCTGCTGGCATGTGTCTCTGTTCGGAGGCATCTCATTCCCTCCTCTCAGCATTAGACAAAGCTTTGCCTCCTAGTTTTTTGTTGAATATTTTATTGTTGAATTAAAGAATCTTTCACATATCTTCTTATGTGGATGTTAGGTAGAAATGTGGTAGAAAATGCCGTTTTCCTCAATCTCTTGTCTGTCATTTTGGTTGCACAGTCACTCTTCTCTGGGTTCGACCTGTGTTTTGTTTGTTTCTCAGTTTCTACCTATATTTTTGCCTTAAGAGAGGTGACTGTGCATTGCATTTTTGTCTTTGATGAAAGAATTAAGATGATTCAGTTTTCTTCAGGGAGAAATCATTGTTTTACATACTGTGGTCTAATCACAAAGAAGGTGCTAGGTTTCTATAGTAGCATGTGTATTTAGTATATACATCTGCATTTATGAAGTGCAGTCACTGCTGGGGTGACTCATGGCAACAATTGATTACTACACAGGAACACTACACTGCATTTCAGAAATAAATGGAAGAAGACTTTTATCCAATTGAAACTAGGCTTTTACAAAATATTCTTGTTGTAGAGACTGCCAACCATTCTGCCATAGGAACAGATAATATTAAGGGATGTACTGGTGCTTCTGTACTTTTGTATGAGACTTCATATGATCAGCATAGTTTTCCTTATGAAACCTCTGGCCTAATTATTTTTAAGTGGGATGAGTGATCAGTCTGTAATGTGTTTTGTTTTATATAGTGTGTTCTTAAATGCAAGGAAATTCCAAGCTTTATCTGTTAAAGTATGGCACTTTTTTTTCTTTCTGGTCTATGTGAAATCCTATTGTTAGACACTTTGTCATCACTTCAGCTTTGCTAAAAGACATTGTATTTCTAGGGTTCTTCTTGTAACCCTTTTGGAGTTTACCATTTTATTTTTGTAATACTTCTCCATATTTGTCCTGAAGATTCAGTGCTTATGGAATTTTGGTCTAAATGTTAAGAATCATCATTTCCCCCATGTATAAGGATCATTCCTATTTTCCATTTGTCTTTATTCCTGACTCTCAGAAAATGCATTTCTATTTAATTCCAATGTTCCAAAATAAGTTCTGTCAAACAGATGTTTTGTTTTGATCTGTGCTAATAGATTGTGTCATTATAAATGCATTTACCTGTCCCAGATGCAATTAAATTACCAAACAGTAATAGTTAAATCTTTATGGTCCAGCATTTACACCTTTTCTGCAGACCCCCCAGTCACAATCAAATCTATTTACATTTTCTGAGTAAGGAAATTTTGTCACAAATTCTGCTTTGAACATGATGGAAATGTAAAGCGTTTTTTAAGATGAACAAGTTAACTTTTAATAATTGTTGACATATGTTTTATCAGTTGTTGTTTTATGGTTCTTTTTACTTTAAAGATTTATAAATCAAAAGGCTGAATTGTTATAAATGCCTCAGTCATTTAAAATAGAATTTCCATTTTTTCCAACTTCTGATTTTCCCTTTAAAACTAAATAACTTTAAAAGGGAAACAATATAAATGGCTCCTTCTGCTGTTAGTATAATGGTAGTGATATGTTCCTTAATGTCCCTCTTAATATGACTTTATTTAGTCTGATGGAAGTTACAGGTTAAGAAGGTGAAAACAAAGTGGAAACTGCAGCATTTACCAGAAATTCACTAGTCTATCCAAATGTGTACATTACTGTAGTTATATTTATCCTTTAAATATCATATAACAAATTGGGAAACAATGTTTTAATTTTAGCCTATGCCATGTGTTTATTGTTTAATACAAGAAGATAAATGTTATTGTTTAATATAATAAATGAAAAATTACTTTTTTTTTTTTTGAGTTCTGCATCCCTGATTTCATGAACTATCTTGGGTCAAATTTGTGAATCTTGTTTAGAATTATATTTTTAGGTTGTATATATTTTTTTTCTGGTTGTTGGCCTGTCCACACTATATTTCTCCTCTGTCCCCCAAACCACATGTGGTACATACCATCCAGTCAAAAGATCCTATACCACACCTTTAACAAAAACTATGTCCCATAATGTTAAAATCTTCCAGGGAATTAGCATAGGGAGGAGTTATGAGAGCATTGCAGACAGCCCCTTACACTGAAGTGTGTTTGTTCACTGGCCTGAAAGAGGATTAATCCTTTTGATTCTGGCTCATTATTTCTGCCATATGCTCGTTTCATTTACTCTATGTCTGTACCTTGTGGTGTGTTAACAATAAATAGAGTACCATTTCAGGTCCCATCTGTTATTCTTGAAACTACTCCCCAGAAATATATTTAGCTTTTTAATTCTATTGAAGCCAAGATTTTGTCTTTGTTTCAGTGTCCTTAGCTGGTTTAACAAACTTCCTGTCCTCCCCACTATGCATCCCCTCATCCTGTAATGCCCTCTCTTAATCTTACAGGCATGGGGCCCAGATCTCTCTCTCCCTTCCATTTAATTATTTGGACTATGTAGTCAAGTACACTTCAAACCATATTATATGCCCAAAACTCCATTGCATCAGGGCATGAACAATCTAATAGGTTGTGCTGTACCAATGATCCAATACAGAGACAGCCAGGGCTTTACATAAAGGAGTGAGGAAGAGGACTGTCAGGAGGTGAGGGGGAAAGATAAGTGGGACACTAAGTGTAAAAAAAAAAACCCAGGCTACCTACCAGCTCCCAAACTTCAATAAAAAACACACCGCAATCTGATTGCCCACCCCCCAAATACAACCTAACACTATGGGGTATTGTGTATGGAAGGTCCTATACTGACTTCCCACTAACCCTAACCCTAGTTGGTGTCCAGTAGTTTTAGTGGCTGCAAGTCACACTAATCCTTTTTCCTCCCAGCATATACCAAAGTGATAGTACAGTTATAGTGCATGGATGAAGGAGTCGTCTGTTAGAAGAAGTCACTGAGCATCTGGGCCAATAGACATTGTTCTGAGTCAATCACTTCAAAACAAAATGTTTGCAACCCTCTGTGCTAGTCATCATCTTCATGGCAAATGATATGGAAGGTAAACAAATTAATGTTTGTTGAATAAGAAATTAAGGGCATTCATACTTTTGATGCAGCTTCAGTGTTTGTGGAAATAGTTAAGTGCAATCCAAAGATGCAGGAACAATTTTAAATCCTGACCGCATCTGGCATTCGAAGACTGCAGAGGCTGTAGCCTTTCCTGATGATGTGCTCCCTCAATTTTTTCTGTCAGCTGTCAGAAACATTGTGCCTCTGGTCCCTAGGCTTCTATTAATGCTGCTCCTGACCACATATCAATGGAAGGAACCCATACACTGGAGCAGTGAGCATCCCTTGTTTTAGGAATGATCCCTTGACTCTTAGAAATGGTTTCTGCAACCAGCTTCATCTTCATCTCTTCAGTGAATGAGACTCTCAGTGATTTCAGTGATTCTAGGAATGCTTTAACTTCTTTTTCTTTTATATGTACAATAGAACACTAGAGTTACGAACCACACACTTCATTTGGAACTGGAAGTATGCAATCAAGCAGCAGAGACAAAAAAAATACTGTACAGTATTGTGTTTAAATTTAAACTACTAAAAAAATAAAGGGAAAGTTTTTAAAAAAAGATTTGACAAGCTAAGGAAACTTTCTGTGCTTGCTTCATTTAAATTAAGCTGATTAAATGCATTTTTCTTCTGCATAGTACAGTTTCAAAGCTGTATTAAGTCAATGTTCAGTTGTAAACTTTTGAAAGAACAACCATAACATTTTGTTCAGAATTACATTTCAGAGTTATGACCAACCTCCATTCCTGAGGTATCCGTAACTCTGAGGCTCTTCTGTAGATCAATAAAATAAACACAATGATTTTCTGGCCTTCTGAAGCTAGTCAGTAATGAGTATCCTACTTCCCTTGGTTTGAGGTGTGTGTATATAAAAACATAGAAGTTGTAATTTATACCAGCATCATGCATGGGTGCTAAAATAGTCTATGGAAAACCTTCAAGGTGCAACAATTTCTTTACATTTACCAAGAATACATTTACTCAGTCTGCTATTCCAGATGTGTCCTGATGATATAGTGATAGGTCAAACTACCTAGGAGCACTCTGAAGTGTAAGAACATAACTACACGAATATACAGTGAAGCCCACCTAAAGGGATACCATATCTAACCACAAATTCACCAAAAAGATAAACGTCTTCAGCAGCAATCTCTACACATACTGGATTCATGGTCAGGCCAATTAATACCATGTTTTAATTTTTCAAGCAAATGATGGCTGAAGCAGGTAAATAAATAAAAAACAACTCAGGGTTTTTATCCAGATATTGCTATTTTGTCACATACTTTTGAAATTAATTTCTGTTTAAGGAAAACCCTTTAGGATGTAGACAAATGAGTAAGTACTACAGTAAGTGTCCTGAAGTGCTCAGTGGCTGTGGTTCCCATTGATTTCAGTTAATGGTGTCAGTGCTCAGACCCTCTGAAAATCAGGCCTCTGATGCAGGTACCCAAATAGGGACTTAGGTACCTAACTAGAGGCACCCAGCTTTTTACATTTTTTGCCTTATCCTATGAAATAAATAAGCCATGTAAAAGGTATATCAAATAAATATGCATTTAGTTGCATGTAAATATTAACCTCGATCCCCTTGAAGATGTCAATGATGGTCTATTCAAATACAGGGCCTCCACACGAACTGTGTTCTCGCTCATGGTTCTTAGGCATTTGTACAGCAGCCATCACTATTACCAAGGCACAAGCAGTCACATAAAACTTGATAGGTGTGGGGAATATAATGCATCTGCTTTTTGAGGCTTCATGGAAAGTCCTAGCTGCCTTTTTCCAGTGGCTGGGGGAGTGATCTTGTATTCTTACATATTTCATACTGGTGTCCTACCCTAAGCACAAGAACTATTTCCACCAATCAACAGGCATAACAGAACAGAGGAGGCAACTCAAATATTTAGCAAGACTCTTCAGTCACTCTTGGGCCTTGTGGAGCAAATCCTGTTAAGGAAGCAATTGGGTCAAATATCCATTGTCATTAATAAACTGCTAAATCCGTTAAATTACACTGAAAGTTCTTCTATTTGATGTATTGCATGCTCTGAAAAACAAGCAACACTGTGGCTAGAAGTAGTGAGAGAGCATAGGGAGCTGCAGTCAGTCTTACTAAGCCGAATATCCCATACTGCACAGCCATTGGGGACACACCTTCAGCTGAAAGACTGCAAAAGGGAGTGAGTGGGAACTGGTCTGACAGAAACAGACAGGGCACAAGGAGATGCAGACAGACGTTTTTCCAACAGCACTACAGAAATAATATTGTTTTTTTGGGGAAACGCATCCCAGATCATGAGAAAGAATAGCTATTGAAGGAAGACGCTCTCAGCTGCTATCTTGACTCTGAAGCAAGCGGGTCACCCAGTTGGGCTGCTGTGAGAGCCTCACAGTGAAGCACCACTTTGCTTTTTCTGCACAATCCCTTTTCCTTACAATGCAGATCTTTAGAGAGAGGTGGGAAAGGAATGGCCTCACCAAAAAGCTGTTTGGCTGCATTAATATTTTTATACTTTTTATGTTGTTTTAGATAAGCACACTATTAAATTAATATCCAGTCATTTTATTTTGGGCTGTCAGTAAGCAACCTCCAAATCCTCACAATGTGAGAAGATTCTGATTCAAGGAATGGTCACATCCTTAATTAAAGCTGCAGAAAGCGTCTGTGCTACTAGCTTTCTGTGTAAAATAAGCATTAGCCACCAATAACAGATGGTAAATAAATAAACTTGCAGAATGCATAAAACCTCAATTGGCCCTGATGCTACAGCAGGTGGGGAGATGCTGTAAGTGAACATAACATCTTCATTCTGTAAAGCTGGGCACATGACTCATTTTGAGTCCACATAAAATATTGTTAGATCAAATAATTGTGGCAGAAACTCACACCATGAGAGATTAAATCAAACCTGTTTCCTGCACATGGAGTTAAGGATAAATCCCTGCCGCCTACCTTTCTGCACCTCAAACTGAGGACAGTGTGAGCAGACAAATCCATTTTCAGATGCTCTACACACCCTCAGCCAGCATGACTGCATACCACCCTGTAGGGTCTCTCAGGAGCCCTTTAATACCACCTTCCTAATTTTGTATAGCAGAGGGTGGTGAAAGCAAGAAGTATATCCTCTTCATTGTGGCACTGTTCTATCTGGCCTAATGGGCATAGGGATGGCCAGATATGAAAGAACCCAGTCCCAGGTGCTCACAGGCCTAGTGAAAGCCAAGGCAGTGTGTTGTGTGTTTTCCTCTTGCTATTAAGGGTTATTGTCCAGCATAGATGGGAGGCATGGCTGCTCCTGTGCCCTTTCCTCCATGCCTCAGCTACTCCCTTCCCCTAGAATCTCTAGGAGGACCAGAGAATAGCAGATAAAGTGCAATGAGAGCATGCAGGGAACTGTCAATAGGCACACCACCCCTTGCTGAGTGAGGATAGGGACAGCCCATTTCATCAAGCGCATGCAGAGGCAGGTGAGAAATATATAAGGAAGGGTTCTTGGTGCCATAGATGGGGAAAAGGGATGCATGCACGTAGGGGGGAAGGGGCCACATGCAGCAATAAAGGTGTGACACAGGAGGGCTGTGAAGCGATTTCACTTCATTCCCTGGTCCCAGTCACCTGACCTGGATCAGGTTCCAAGGGTTAGTGCCCTGTTACATGGGCAGGGTCAGTAGCCCTTAATATGTGGGTTATTGTTACATATGCTGCAGCTTTGGGCATGAGGTTGGAGAGTGCCACATGGGTAAAGGGCACACAGGGAATATCCTGAAGAGAAAGAGAGAACAGAGATGCCCTTAGGACCCATCCAGTGGACAGCTGGAAACACATTTTAAATGGTGTCTGTTTTATTTCTAAACCACTTCCTCCTTCTCGAGGCTTATGAAAGGGATGTGTTATAGGTGCACAAAACAGTTGTTGAACCACAAAACTTCACAATCCTAGTCTTTTCAAAATTGGCAAACTATTTTGGCACTGTTTATGCCTAGAGACTGAGTTTCAGCATGGAACAAATTTGTACAACCAGCTTCAGAGGGGTAGCTGTGTTAGTAGGGATCTGTAAAAGTAGCAAAGAGTCCTGTGACACCTTATAGACTAACAGATGTATTGGAGCATCAGCTTTCGTGGGTGAATACCCACTTCGTCGGATGCTGCCAGCTTGTAAACTACTGAAAGAAACCAAGGGTTTATACACTCAGAAATACTAGTAGCCCCATCATTACATGGGGTTGGCTAAAGCCTGAATAGGTGACCCAAAGTCCCGTGTTTGTTGTAAGCTCTCCTTTGTTGTTAGAAACTTCCCCAGCTTGCTGCAGGATAATCTGGAAGAGCTCCTTTCCATGCTTCTATTTTAGTCTTTAGACCTTTGATTTTAAATTGTTTTGCCTCTGTTTGGGATAATTGTTTTCACTTTAGTGCTGGAAGTATTGGTGGGCTACAATAATGGCTCCTCTGGCTGTCTGGACAGCTCTTGTTGCTGTTTCAGCAGCAACAGACTTTGAGGCTAGGACAGTATTTGCTAAAGTCTGAGTTCACATCATGTGGCTTTAACTGGCACTTCTGAGTTAACAGGTGAGAGAAGACTGTTTTAAATTGAGTGAAACATTTCAGGCTGAAACTGAGCTATTATAATAGTAACTACACTGGAAAATGTCTCATATTCAACAGCTAACTGACTTGGGACATTATGCTGGATCTGTTTGTTTCTAAGCATGCTCTATCTAATCTAGTGATCTATCATGCATTTATAGTGCACTCATCATTGCGGTATCTTTTAAGTGTGTGCCTGAAAATCTTGTTTACAACGGACTCTACATTTCCTCTTAGCAAGTTTGACTAAGAGTGATTTTTATTTATGTATTTATAATTATGATAAAATGGATGAATGCAGATATTAGCATGCTGGAGGGGATGTGGGAGAGGAATTAACTCTCTCCGGCATAGTTAATGGTAGGGGTCTCCCCTGGCCAGGATTCTTGGAAATCAGTGCTAGTCATAACCAAGAACATTACTTAAAGAAATAGGACATGATCGTGCTGTTGTTGGGATGGAGTTTTAGCATAAGAGAGCTTCTTCCAACTGAAGAAAGAATTGATGGCTCAAATGACTCATATGGCAAAGCACACAATTTCTGTGCTCTAGTCTAGAAGACCCCTCTGGAGGTGCATCAATGGATGCACCAATTTAAAAACATTGCTGTCTCATAAGGATTGTCTGTTAGTCTTAACATAAAGTGGAAGGACATATAAACAACACTGCTCTTTATTGAGGGACTATCTTGAGACACAGGGACCTGCAATCTCTCAGTAAAGACCACATAGAAACTGTCACAGATGGCAACCATCAGATAGTTCAAATCATAGCGGTCAGGTGGCTTTGTTAATTTTTAGTTGGTTCCTACTTTGCAGAGTCCAGTGTATGTATCAGGATGGCTTTGTACAGTCTAACATTTGCTTACATCAAAATGAAAACAAAAGCATTGTGAACAGTTCACTTTTAAATAGTGTATGGTGCATATTAGATGGTTTCTTCACAGACATATTGAACCCCTTTCCACATATGCCATGGAGCAGGGGCTCTCTACAGGGTGTGTGGGTGGAACTGAAAGCTGACTAGTGATATGGGGAATCCACAGGGGCAAGAGAGAGCAGTGGCTCTGGCTGCTACTCCTCTCCATAAACTGTACTGCACAGGCAACCTGGCCAGGGGGAGCTGAAGATATTGTTTCTCAGGCCCTTCACAGAGCTTATGTGTGGTACAACAAGCCTTGTTCTGGTTCTCTGTATAAGGGTGGGTTTCACCCAGTGACTGTTATTTGGAAGACTGTACCATGTGTAAGATGAGAGATAAAAGAAGGCACAAAAATTGTGAGTCGATGGGGACAAAGGGAGTATCTTAGGAACTAGTTATTATGTTGCAACACATATGAGAACACGCTAAAAGGAAATTATTGAAGTATCCGGTTCAATATGGAAAGATTAGATTAAGATTTGATTTTAAAATTCTGTTCAGGACATTATAAACACGAACAAACACTCTCAGATATGAAATCTTGGCCTATGAGAAAAGAGGAAGAAATACCTAGAACTATTGCAACAACGGGTGTGATAATTTTAGAACGTCATCCTCACTTTCTGGAATTATATTGAGCAATTGTTTCTGGCAAATAAGTTACTTTTACAGATCTTTCAAAGTGAAATTTGAGGTAAAGTGAAATGTGGAACTCATTCTTCCATGTCACTGATTAGAAGCCCAAAATACATCTGTTCCACATGAACAAATCCAGACTTTGCTTTCACAGAAGAATAGCTATATTTGCAATGACTTTAAATACATTCCTGTTGATTTCATTCATGTGCAGTATAACTTGTTAAGTCAGAAAAAAAAATCCCAACTGTATTTCTTACACTAAAATGTCCAAGTGTATACATTTTAGGAAAAACATTTTCCTAATAGTAATTAATAATTATTATAATTTTACTCCATTAGTGTGAAATCCTAGCTCTAAAAAGTAAAAATGAAGTATAACCACTATAATTTTAGACTATGTGTATAAATATAGAAATTGAGCCAGATTCTGCTCTATTTTGACAGCAGTGTATGTCTGGAGTAACTCCTTACAATTTCAGTGGACTGAATTCACCTCTGCACTGTTGCAATCACAATATTCAGTTTGTTTTAAATTAGTTTACAGTAATTGGGACTCTTGACGAGGTTATCTAGCTCCAATACAAAAATGTATTTATTAACTCTTGTAATCTGTGCATCTTTATAATGTATTCAATAAACTTTTGTTCTAGGAGTGTATTCAAAACAAACTTTAGCCAAACTCTGTGGGAGAATTGTGTTAAAAAGAAAAAAAATTTAAAACATTTAAACTACTGTTCTGTAGGACTTTTGCACTCAGCTCTTATAGAGCACGGATAATTTATGTACAAAGATGCCTTAAAATAAGCCTCCATAATTACAAAAATGCAGTGTTTAAATTTATAGTAAAAAACCCACACACTGCTGGCAAAACTGTGACTACATCTGGAAAACATTAAGGATGCTATTAAAATAGTCCAGCATAAACTAGAAATGAGACTGAAATTACAGTGTTGCTTACTTTTTACCTGAACAAACATTTGTAGGAAGTACATGTTGAATGTGAAACACTTTCCTATTTGATATAACATTGGATTTTATGTAGTTCAACTATAATTGAGCATGAGTTTTAGACCTAATTTTGTCCTGTTTTTAAAATACTGACCTGATTTTTTTAAAAATGTCATCCTATAATTTGTTGTTGTTTAAAATATTTCCAGGAGGCTGCTGATCCAGCAGTTGGGAAGGATAATGACTGGCTCTCAAATGAGGATTTAAAGTGTGATCACATCTCTTAAACATTTATTTTATTAAAAAGGGAGAATGTTTTCAAACATTGAAAAATTGCTACTTTTTTATAAAAACAGAAATAGGCAAAATGCCCATTTGTCTTATTTACATAATACATTACAACATTTCTCAATGTATAAAATTATTTACAATATATAAAAAAATCAATCAGTAAAATAGGTTATTTTTTTTTACAAGACATCAAGCCCTGTACTTCTAGTGTAGATCATGGCAGACAAGAATATTATTGCACCAATGAAACAAATAGTCTAACAATCAGAGTGTTTCTCTTAGCCATGCCTTCAACTGAAATCTAAAAATATCATCAGCGACAGTAACATTTGTTTAATCCCATCTAGAGTTGACTTCAGGCAGTTTCCATACAAACATTGTCTTATAAAGCTTATGTATTGGGCAATTACAATCAGAGATACAGTATTTACAGCTTCTTTTATACAATCTGCATGGAGTCTTGTTGAGTTTACCCTTCACAGAAGCTCTATAAATAAACCATATTCTCTTGAGTGAAGTGGACAGTCACACTGATACAGTCCCTTTAAATTCTCTTCAGGAGATGACAGGCTAAACCTCCTTGAGTCAAATTCTTTCTTACCATCCATGGCTAGAGCTTTGTTGCCTCTCTAAGTAGTACCAGCTACAGATTTTTTAACGATTCTGCACCTGAGAAGTTAAATAATGTCTGATGTGCAGTACAGAGTCTCTATAGCTACATGTGCCTTTTCATGTGCAGAGCCAGGTGGTCTGACCTAGAGAAAGCCCTGTCACAAAGGTGGCACTGGAAGGGCCGGTGGCCAGTGTGCTTGCGATAGTGACGAGTCAGTTCATCAGAGCGAGCAAACTTCCAGCCGCAGCCTTCCCAGTTACAGTGATAAGGTTTCTCACCTGTTGGGAAAATCAGACAGACCATGACTCAGTGAATTCCTCCCACATAAAGGCAGCTCTCAAACACTAGACGGGTTGTAAACTCTCTCATTATGTCTCAGTATATTCCTAACATTTATCTTAGCATAGCATTTTATATTGGTGCCCAGCACTATAGTATCAAAGTGCCTCCCAGGATAATTAAATTACAGTAGCAACTCTTCTCCCTTCTCTGGGCAGAGGAAGCTCTCCTCTTGGAGTAGGATTGTGGGGGTTGTTTTTTTTTGTTTTGTTTTTGTTTTGGGGGTGATTGCAGCAGAGGGCCATTGTTGCAAGTATCACTCCTGGTTATGTTGGAAAAACTTTAGCAAAAACACATGCAGACAGTTCCCAGCCAGGACATGGTTATTAACCTCTCAGACTGTAGCTGGGCATGCATGCATGCTTACAGACTCTATAGGATTAATGAACTTCTCACACAATTCAGGTTACATTCTGCTTTTAAAACTAATTCTGTGGCAGGGAGTTTCTTAGCATCCATACATGGCAAACCCCATGGTTGCCCCATATAGCCAAGCATTGCGCTGTATTTACCTGTGTGTGTTCTAAGGTGTGCCTTCAAGTGGGAGCTCTTGGTATAGGTTTTCCCACAGCCTGCATAGGTGCATGTGTGTGTGGCTGTCCTCTTCCTGGGCCAGGATCGTCGCCCTCTTTTGGGCTTGGAATCCATCAGCTCCAAGGGAGAGGAAGGAGGCGTTAGCATGCCTCTTGGAGCTGAGGGTTGCAAGGGCAGGCTGTCCTCAAACAAGCCAAACTGAGAGGCACTCTGGTACTGGAAGTGGGTCTGGTGATGGTGGAAGCCTGTGGCAGGGTGATAGCTTTGTTGGAATGACATTGATGAGGGGCAGATCATCTGTGCCTGGCAGTCAGTCACCATGAGGTCATCAGGGGTCAGAGGGGGTGTCTCTGTGCCAGGGATCTGGGGTGAGCTGGCCATCCTGGGCTGCTCATAGGCCATCATGCAGGTTGCATTGCCTTCTTGCTTGATCTTAGGGCATGTCTGAGGGACAAGGCCCATGATGGGCCCATAACTGTCCATGTCAGGTTCTGGTTTAATGTTGTCCACAAAGTGTGGGCTCCCAAAGCTGGATGTCACAAAGAATTGTCCCTGGACATGGTTGGGGAGGCAGAAGTTTGAGTCCATTTCTGATCTGATCATCTCTGACATGAGGCTGGAGTTGTAAGGAGGTGGATTGCTCTGTCCCAGAGAACTGTAGCATCCAGAAGATGGATTTGTCTGGTAGAAGCTGCTAGACTCTGTCTGTGCTGAAGGATAGTCCACACTAGGTGAGTTCGGGCTGAAGTTGTCATTGCCCATGGAAAGGATAAAATCCAAAACATTGTTGAGATCTTCATCCTCTTTGCGAGGGGAGAGGCTGCCCAGTCCTGGCCTCAGTTCTGGCATGGTGCAGCTGTTGATAGGGTCCTTGTCCTCTTGGTCACATTTCCACCTCTGAGAAAGCAAAGCAGAGAATATTAGAGCTCAAGGGAGAGAATCCAGGAATCTCTCCTAAAAGACAGGGCTAACCTATCTCCTCCAGGGCAAGCGTTTACTCCCTCAATCAGTCTTACTCAAAATGCTGTAATGCCCCAGTACTGCATGGGGCATTCCCCCTGCACATACCCCCCACCCCAAGCGTTGCACACACACGCTGACACTTCACAGCATTTCCCACCCAAGCCTTTGCAGGAGTCAGGTCATTAATATCCAGCTGTCCCTTTGCAGGAGCAGTTGGTCGCGGCATCCCTCTGGACCTCCCCGGCCAGAGGAGTTTGGGTCTGGGGGAAAAGGGCGCCCTCCTGCCTGGCACGTGAGGGCGGGGGGCTCCGGCCAGCCGGGCGCTTCGCGGACACTCACTTCGTGGAAAGTTTTCTCCCTGCAGGGGCTGGCAAAAGTGGCGAACGAGGGCAGGGTCGTGTCGCTCAGCGCCATGGTGCGTCCCGGCACGACTGCTCCGGGGGGCGATGGCTGGAGGGGCTGCGAGCTGGCGGCTCCCGGGGCCTCCCTGCCTTATAGCCCGGGCAGCCAGAGCCCTCAAGCCAATTGCAGGGAGCGGAGGAAACGCGTCCCGGACAGGGCGGGAGGGAACGAGCCAGGCGCAACCTAAATTTAGCCCCGCTATAAAAGGAGGCAGCGGCGGCTGCTGCAGCTGCAGCTCCAGCCTGAGCGGGGCGGAGCGGCTGGCCGGCCGGCTCGCGGCCTCAGCCTCAGCCCCGGCTCCTGGAGCCCCCGCCTGGGCTGCCGCTGATCAGCCCCGGGGCCCCCAGCGTGCCAGTAAAACGGAATCCGAGTTGCCCCAATACCGCGCCCTTCCCCGCGCAGGGCCCGAGAGCACCAGTTCCCCTGCACCGGCGCCAGGACGAGCCCCCCGGAGGGGGAGCCCGCTGGGGAGCAGAAGGGGTGTGTGTCAGGGCTTCCCGTGGGGCAGGAGCGGAAGGGGGGGGCTTCGGGTGAGACAGGAGCGGAGGGAGGGTGTTCAGGGTCCCGTGGGGCAGGAGTGGGGGCGGTTCAGGGTTTTCTGTGGGGCAGGAGAGGGGTGTGTGTGTCAGGGTTTCCCGTGGAAAAGGAGGGGGCGGTTCAGGGCTTCTCGTGGGCAGAAGCGGGGGGTTTAGGGTTTCCCGCATGGCAGGAGCGGGAGGGTTCGGGGTTTCCTGTGGGGCAGGAGCAGAGGGGGGATTCAGGGTTTCCTGTGGGGCAGGAGCGGGGGGATCAGGGCTTCCCGCGGGGCAGGAGCGCTTTGGCCAGCAGTGTCCTTTCTTTGCTGCTAACCTTGATGCAAAGGTGGCTTATTTCTCAGGGGGGCTGAGGCGCCGCACTAGGAACAAAGACCTGCTTGGATGTAAACCAGTCCCCAGCCCAGCCGGCGGGGAAGTGCTCAAACGCTTCCCCAAGGCTGGGAATGCACCCCCTAGCTCGGCCCCATTATGACCAGACAGCAAGTGTGACAAATCGGTACAGGGGATGGGCGGTAATAGGAGCCTGTATAAGAAAAAGACCCAAAAATCGAGACTGTCCCTATAAAATCGGGCTATCTGGTCACCCTAGATAACTCCCTGAGTGCCAAGCTGCACCAGCTACCTGTCCATCCCCACTGGGGCAAAGCAGGCTGGCTCCCAGCAGTATAGTGGCCTGTCTTGCTTGAGACAGGCATGCAGTTTGCTGTGTGCCCAAGCTGGACTTTGCCATAGGCCAATGCATAGCATTCTCCCTGCCTTGTCTCTAGTTATCAATGCACACTGCTGTTTAATCTGCACCAAAGGAGGTTTAGGTAAATTAGGAAAAACTTTTTAACAATCAGGATAGTTAGGTACGGCCGTAGGCTCCCTAGGGAGTTGTGGAATCTTAATGGGAGGTTTCTGAGAACAGGTTGGACAAAGATTTGTCTGGAATGGTCTAGGTCAGTGGCTCAAACTTTTTTACTGGTGACTCCTTTCACATAGCAAGCCTCTGCATGCGACCCTCCCCCCCGCCTCATAAATTAAAAATACTTCTAAATATATTTAACACCATTATAAATGCTGGAGGTAAAGCAGGCTTTGGAGTGGAGGTTGATAGCTCGCCCCCTCCCCCGTAATAACATCGCAACCCCTGAGGGGGTCTCACCCCCCCAGTTTGAGAACCCCCTGGTCTAGGTACACTTGGTCTTGCCTCAGCATGGGCTAGGAGGGGATGGACTAGCTGACCTCTGGAGCTCCCATCCACCCCTACATATTGATGAGTGCTGCTCTTGGGGCTGACCCTCAGCCTCCAAACATAAGGTATGAGTCCCAGGTCACATCTATGACTCTACTCATGGCCTAGTTTGACGTGTTTGGAGCTATGCCTGACACAATCATACCATAGGGCTTCTGCTGTAATGTTGCCTGTGTGAGCTTTTGCTCTGAAATTGTCCAACCCCCTGCTCATAGCAGGACCAAGTCTGCACCATGGGGGTCTATAGTGGCATAGCTACAGCATCATTGTTATGTAAGGCTAAACCCATAATGTAGATTCAGCCTAGATCAGCTGAAGTTTTGTTGTTGTTGGGGTTTTTTTTGGCAGGGCAGGGGGGACAGGGAAAGGTTTCGGTTGCTGTAAGTAAACTACCTCCCGGAGTAATGGTAGCTAGGGTCACAAAACTATTCTCCAGTTGATGTAGCTGTATCTACACCGGGAGTTAGGTCACCATAGCTACATCGCTGAGGGGATGTGGATTTTTCACTTAAATTTTACGTGTAGACCAGGCCTAAATGTACAAATATAGATCCCCTCAACTCAGAACTGAACAGGAGAGCTGGGTCTTGAGAGAGGACATGAAGGAGGAGACGGGTCAGGGAGGGCGCTGCATGGAAGGAGCAGAGATATTTGTGTGAAGCTAGTGAAGGGTCAATCAGAGCAACTGAGCAGAGTAGGTGGGGTGGTTTAGTAAAATACAGGGGTGCACAGAGAAGGGCAGAGCTGCGAAAGGCTTTGAATGTGAGGACATGAAACTTGATCTTGATATGGAGAAAAAGGAGGCAATGGATCGATTAAAAGAGGACAGTGATGTGGTCAGACCCACACGTGAGAAAGGCCTAATTTTAACAAACTGGTAAAAAACATGGGAATTTGCTGGAGCATTATCTACACTAGGAATACCACCAGTGCCACCACCCATCCAGACGAACAAAAAGCAGTGGGAATTTATTTGATGCATACTGTTTCTGCAAGGAAAAGAGATAGAGACTTTCTTTATCTTACTGGAATCTCAGGTCTCCATTTGTTCTTCACTATACTGTACAAAGATTGCCAAAGCCTAGTCACGTTATGAAATAAAATAATCCTAGTAACTTGTGTAGTTTGACAGGCATCACATAAATTTTGGTCTTCACCTTGGCATCTTGATCTGATGCCAGTATGGGGGAGCTACCTCCCGGTCACCTTTGACTAACGCTCCTCAGAGTCATGCTGAGGGTCACTGCTGCTTGTCAGTCATCCAAGAACAGGGATCCATATGGGCAATTCTCAAAGGAGAAGAATGGTGATTTACCCCAGTAACTGTGGTTCTCCGGGATGATGCCCACAGACAGATCCATGCTTCCTGCCCACATTCCCCCATCTTTGCAGTGTAAACGGACCCCTGAATTAGTAGGGAAAAATTAATGGTGTTTGGGGACAACTCCCCCTTTTATGCCCTGAGACCCCTGTAAGAGATGGGGAGCAAGATAGACTGGCCTCAGGATTCTGAGTGTGTGTGCTGGGGGCTTTTATCTCAGAAGTGTGGGTCCATGTAGGCATCTGTCTCAGGGAAACACAGTAACTATGGTAATTAACTGATGTTTTGAAATAGCTACAAATTATAAAAAAATAATTGGTTGAATAATTTATATCTTTACGTTTGAATTTAAATGTTTACAAAATGGCCTGGATGAGCAGTCAATCTCCTGTGAATGGACTTAGCATCAATGCAGTTGAATGCATGGTAACAAAGTACACAAAGATGTATGACTCACTGCAATGTAATGCCACACTTGTGTAATCTTTAAATACAAACTCTGTTCCTCTAATAAAATATTTGTAAGTGCACACTATGTATATATGGTGATATTAGTCAGCCAAGAAAGTGTCCTCTGTTGAATTCTGAATGCATGCGTATGTTCCCTGGACAACATGCCGAGTGTCTGTGGCAGTTTATATTCTTGTGATTTCAGCGACTGCTACAAAAAATATTTTGTTTCTAGGGTAGACAACTGTAAGTGTAAGTTTAACTATAAAGTTCTAGTCAGATTCTGGTTTCCATTATGTGCTGGAAGCTCATATGAATATACAACTCCATAGTCACTCTGTGTCACCGAAAGTAGATTGTGTTTTCTTCTTTGAATAAAAGAAACATTAAGTGGATGCTGAAGAAGAAAGCCAAGTACATTAAATAATCAGCTCTCTGCCTCCAGTTTCTCTTTGTCCTCAGTAGAGCCATTAAGCTAAAAAAAAAATCAGTATATTAAACTCCATTAGTTGAATGTGAAGAAAGTTTACTTACGTTGTGAGTCACTAGTTATGTGCAACCCTTGTAACAATTTGCCACAATTTTCCTCTTGCTTCATTATCATTCTGTTGAAACTGCTTCGTGTCTCTCCCTATGGAAGTCTTTTTAATAAACATCCAAAACCAGATGACACTGATTTAATTTACACCAGTGTAATTTCGGAATAATGCCACTGAAGCCAGTGGACTTACACTAATGTGTAAAAAGCAGGCTATCTGAAATTAGAAGGAAATTGTTGTAAAGTGTATTATTTAATCTTCTGTGAATAGAATGCTAATAGGTGAGATTTGGGAGGCCTTCAGCTAGAATAGGACACAAGATACTCCAGTTTGAAAACTGCATATTATGTTGGCAAAGTTGATTTTCTATAACTTATTGCTGATCTCTGGGTTTTTTTTATATCAAAGAGGACCTGTCACCAACTTTTTAATAATTGTAATCAAGACCCTAAACTTTACTGAATGGGTCAAATCTACTGCTGTATAAAGGGAATGCAGCAATACAGAAAGGCTGCAGTTGGATCTGTTGGTGATTGCACCTGGGTCAGCAGCAGGACATGCCTTGTCTATCGAACATTTTAAGTCAGCACAGAATTAAAACAAGAGCACTTCTTTCTCACAGTTCATAGATGGTCTCAGCCTGATGTTCCATGGACTGACATTGGTGTGAGATCAGAATGAGGCTCATTACCTTTACATACCATTATTCTGCTCAAAACTACAGCATCAGCAATATATTTTGACTGTTCACATGTGTAAGCAGGAAAGACATGTATTAATGTAACTTTTCCTCAACTATATACCAAACAATTGTAGATTAATTAATTTGTATTCATAATGTTTTTTAAATTTAGCTTTGAATTACACTCTTGAATTAGTGCCTCTGGAAGGTGCTAGGCTGGGCATGCTAAGACTAAAGTATTTTATCTATCCAGGTAAAGCCCAGGTAATGACTATGTAAACTTACTTCCCAATGTGTCTCAAGCATGTCCCAGAGGGACAACTCTTGTCCTTGGGCCAAATTAATCCCCAGTGTAATTCCATTGATTTCAGTGAAGTAACATCAGATGAATTTGATCTTTCATTTGCATTCAGCCCTTGCTAAAACAGCCAGCAAGGCAGATGTTTTTTCTTTTTGGTCTTATTGGGCATTGTATATGTTGATACATGTTATGTAGGTATGTTGACAAAGTGCTGAGATGCTGTTGTGAAAGGTGTTCAGATGCCACATTATGTGTGCAGTACAAATAGGTAGCTGCTGTTATTATGTGAAACTGTCATGCAAGGCAACTCAGTATTTCCACTTCTGTCTGTCAAGTGCCATGTTTCTTATGTAGCAGGAGGGATAGCTCAGTGGTTTGAGCTTTAGTCTGCTTAAAATCAGGGTTGTAAGCTCAGTCCTTGAGGGGAATGCTTAGGGATTTGGGGCAAAATCAGTACTTGGTTCTGCTAGTGAAGTAGAGGACTGGACGCATTGACCTTTTGGGGTCCCTTCTAGTTCTATGAGATAGGTATATCTCAATTTAAATTTTACTTCATTGTAGTTTGCTTCCATGCCCATACCACTTCAGCTTTCTTTCTCAAATCACTTTCCCTGCCATCTGTTGACCAGTTCTTTTAACACATCAACATTAGCTACTTTATTCCACCAGTTGACACCAAGTATTCTCTCCAAGCATCTCTGATGGAGTGCATCAGGTTTCCTGTTGTTGGCTTATAAAATTTGCCAAGTTTCAGAAGAATATAGCAGTGTGGGTATCACTAGTAACATTGTGTAACTTTATCTTGGTTCTTGTGTGAATCTCCTAAGTTTTCCAAATATTTGCCAGTCTCAAAAAAAAACTCCACTTGCCTTCCCAATTCTTGCTTTCACTACTTACAAAGTTGTCCATCCACACTGATTGTGCTTTCCAGATATAACAAATGTACCATCATTGATGACTCCTCTGTCAATTATCATGACTTTAGTTTTCTTTTGGCTGATTCTTAATCCTACTTTGTCAGCCCCATGTTTGACAGTGGTCTTTTTCCTGGCATCATTATCTGTGTCCAGTGTGATCTGAGAAGTCAAGATCGCAAAAATTTCCTCTACTTCACATAACTCCTGTATCTTCCTTTGATGTTGCTCTTTGCATCACATAATATATCACACTGCAGGAAAGGAGTGATAGCATGTAACTCTGCCACACTCCAGTGATGATATCAAGCCAATTGATATCTCCACTTTCTGTCCTTACACAGCATTTGAACCTTCATACAGCATCTTGGCCAGTGACATTAGCTTTCTAGGAAGGCCATTTTGTCGCAAAATCTTTCATAGCGACTCAGTATGAATGTAGTCAAAAGCTTTGGTGAAATCTATGAAATTCAAGACTAATTTTTTCTGGTAGGCAGACCCTTTCTCAATCAATTGTAAATATGTGATCTACACATGATCTTTTAGTCTAAAGTCTGCTTGATCATTGTGCAATTTTTCATCTGTGACGAGTTTTGATTCTGTTCAATAGTATACTGCAGAACACTTTCCCAAATACTAAAAGTAATGTTTCTCGACAGTGATCTCACATTAGTGGGTTGCCTTTCTTTGGTAGTTTTCAGATCACACTTTTCTTCTAATCCTCCCAACCAGAGTTCTTTCTCCTAAATGATATTGCAAAGTTTGTGTATTTCATGTACTATCACATCCTCCCAACCTTGAAGCATTTCATCAGTGAGTTTATTTTCACAAGGCACTTTGCCATTTTTCAGCTGCTTAACTGGGCTTTCTATTTCTGCTTCTGAAATTTTTAACAGTGAAATGTTGAATTCTTCACCTTCTTCAGATCAGTTGTTTGGAATTTGCTCTGGTTGGCTGAGAACTAAATTAGCATATGCTATCATCTTTCCTTTTGTCCTGTTTCCACTGTTACAATCTTCCACCTTTTCCTTTTGCGATGCCACAGTGAATCTGGAACTGTTTAGATAATTGTTTACACGCCTGAAACAGTTTCTTAGAGTCATATCTCACTGATGCTTCTTCAGCTTCTCTAGCTTTTTATTATCATGCCATTCTCTTTTATAGGGCTGACATCTTCTTTATTTCTTTATCTTTCTCTACAGACTCTGCTTGCTATCTAGGTAGCTAGCTGGATATTTAATATTTTTTAAATAAAATATGAAAAAACATGGGGGCCATGTTGTGCCAATTCATAGATTTTTTTTTTAAGACCAGAAGGGACCATTGTGATCATATAGCTCAGGGGTAGGAAACCTATGGCACGCGTGCCAAGGGCGGCACACTAGCTGATTTTCAGTGCCACTCACATTGCTTGGGTCCTAGCCACAAGTTGGGGCAGGGGGGAGCTCTGCATTTTAATTTAATTTTAAATGAAGCTTCTTAAACATTTTAAAAACCTTATTTACTTTACATACAACAATAGTTTATAGTTATATATTATAGACTTATAGAAAGAGACCTTCGAAAAAAGTTAAAATTATTACTGGCATGCAAAACCTTAAATTAGAGTGCATAAATGAAGACTTGGCACACCGCTTCTGAAAGGTTGCTGACCCCTGATCTAGGCTGACCGCTTGCATAACACAGGCCATAAATCTTTGATTGATTAATTGCTGTGGCAAGTCAATAGCTGCCACTGAACTGAGCATGTGTTTTAGAAAAACCTTGAAAAATCTTGAGTAAAAGATTTACAGGGATGGAAAGTCCAACACAGCCCTTCATAAGCTGTTCCCATGGTTAATTACCCTCACTGTTAAAAATTTGCACCTTATTTCTAGTATGAATTTTTCTAGCTTCACCTTCCAGCCATTGAAACTTGCTATATATTTATCTGCTAGATTAAAGAGGCCTCTGTTATCAGATCTCTGTTACCGATATAGGTACTTATATAGACTATGATCAAATCACTCCTTAAGCTTTTCTTTGACAAACTAAATAGATTGAGCTCCATGAGTCATTCACTATAAATGACTTTAAAATCTTTAATAGTTCTTGTAGGTTTTCTCTGAATCCTTTCCAATTTTTCAACATCTTTCTTGGTGAGGACATCGGAACTGGACAATGTATTCCAGTAGCAGTGGGACTAGTGACAAATACAGAGGTAAAATAATCTCCTTACTGCTACTTGATAGTCCCCTGTTTTATACATCTAAGGAATGCATCGGCCCTTTTAGCCACAGCATCACATTGGGAGCTCATGTTCTGCTGATTATCCATCATGACCCCAAATCTTTTTCAGAGTCACTGATTCCCAGGATAGAGTCCCCTATCTTGTAAGTATGGCCTATATTCTTTGTTCCTAGATGCATGACCTTATATTTAGCCATATTGAAACACCTATTGTTTGCTTGTACCAGTTTACCAAATGATCTGGATCCCTCTATATCAGTGACCTGTCCTGTTCATTAATTATCAATCTCCCAATCTCTGTATCATCTGCAAACTTTATCAGTAATGATTTTATGTTTTATTTCAAGTCATATATAAAAATGTTATAAAGTGTAAAGCCATGAGCTGATCCCTCTGGGATACCACTAGAAACACACACCTGCTGAATCATGATTCCTTGTTTACAATTATATTTTGAGACCTATCATTTAGCCAGTTTTTAATTCAGTTATGTGCCATGCTGATTTTTGGATCATTCTAATTTCTTAACCATATGTGGTACCAAGTCAAATGCCTTACAGAAGTCTGAGTAAGTTACATCAACATGATTACCTTTATCAACTAAATCTGTAATTTAATTTAAAAAATCCAGTTTAATTTCACAAAATCTATTTTCCTTTAACCCATGTTGATTGGCATTAATCATATTACTCCCTTTAATTCTTTATTAACCGAATCCTGTATCAGCTGTTCCATTGTTTTACCCAGGATTGATGGTCACCTGACAGATCTATAATTACCTGACCCATCCTGTTTACCTCTTTAAATACTGGAACAACAAAAACTGTCTTCCACTCCTGTGGAACTCTTCCTCAATATTCAAGCCTTACTGAAAATCAGCATTAATGGTCCAGAGAGTACCTCAGCCAGGTTGTTTAAAACTCTTGAATACAAATTATCCAGACTAGCTGATTTTAAAATGTCCAATTTTAGTAGCTGCTTTTAACATCCTCTAGTTACTGTTGAAATGGAATATATTTTATTAGGGCCATCCCATCATCGTATGGTATGAATACATCATCTGGCTTTTTTCCCAAATACAGGACAGAAATATTTATTGAACACTTTTTCCTTTTCTGCAATATTATTAACAGTGCTACCTTTTCCATAGTTTCTGATGGTGGTTTTTGTGCTGTCCACTGAGACCACTACTAACTAATTTCACAAAGGCTCCCAAGCGTCTGCCAGATAGTGACAGCTTTTGCTTATTACAGACCCAGCCAGGATGATGTCTATTGATCTAGAGGACAAATGGGACTAGGTTACATTTCCACAAATAGTTCCAACTGTAAATAAATTATTAAGTTACCCAGAAATATGTATGAAAAATGTAATCTAACAGTTAAAGTGGTTTATGAATCATTCTAATCATGAGGAAATCAAATCCTTTATGATGGAAGTTTGCGTGAAGGAAAATTAGTTTGTATTTTAAATAATCTGCATTAACGTTTTCTACAGTAACTGATTTCTTATGATTTTGGTTTGGGAGAGCAAGCAGGTATGGATGCAATCTTTAATGTATTTCAGACCAATTTGTTCATAAAGCTATTTAGGGAACTTTCAGCCCCAAAATACTTAAGCTACCTTATTAGTTACCTCCTTTGCTTAGATATTTGCAGTTTGGTTCCTGTCATCGTTCGTCAGCATGTATTTTGAATTCACATGAGGGTGTGTAATCTGCATTTCATGTTTAGCTGTCAGTTAAGGATTAAGAACCCAATTCTGCCAGTTATTCCATTTTTTTTTAATCTTATAGAAAAATGGGTGGCCCACAGCTTAAAAAATTCTGCAGTTTCTAAACTCAAATGCCACAAAATGGGAACTTGTGCTGTGAAACCACCGAAATGGTCAGAACAGATCACAATTAGTGACTTCCAAACTTTGCCAAATGCTCCTTTCTGGAATCTGCAATTTGTTAAAATTCAAATGTACAGTGGGGTGATAGTGGAGTGGGGCAGAAAGTGCTTTTGTAATTAAATTTAAAAAGATAACTATTATTCTTTATAAAGATGTATATTATGGTAGCATTCATCAGGACTGGGGCTTCATTAGGCTGGGCACTGCTCAAAGGCAGATAGAGAGATAATCCCTGGCCTGGAAGTTGTAGCTAAATTAATGTGATTTTAAAAGAGACATCCCACCCAAAATGCTGCTATTTGTAAGCATGCCTGCTATCCAGCTTGAGAGAGGGAATCAAATGGTCTGTCTGGCAAGTGGGACTTGATGGTGGGTCACATCGCTAGATGGGGGAATTGGATGCCTGACAAGCCATCAAGGAGGATGTGACTGGACATATTTATATGGCACAAAGACTCTCTCTGAACGTTATGATTCCTAAGCTGAGCTCTGAGTTAATCAGTTCCATTATCTACAAATGTCAGAATTATCAGAATCTCCACAGGAAATGAACCCATTCAATCCTGTTACATTAATGAGCAGATGCTGCCCAAACTTTTATGTTTGCAGATTATGTTATCTGAATTGTGAGAAAAGTTACAGAATGCCTGTGAAAGGACAATGTGAGAAGGAAAATGACTGTGACTTTTGTGGCCATTTGGGGCAATAAATAATGCTGAACAGGTATAAACCCTAATGTTTATTTTCCCTATCAACCCCCATGCAACCCAAAGAATAAGGTGTAAACTGTAGGTTATTGAGGACTGAAAGTGTAAATCAGACTAGTATAGCACTTAAACAACAGTTAAAAACAAAACCAAACCATCTCTATAGGCCCAGTATTTTTCTTAAGGGTTTCTCACCTAATTAGAAAATAGATCCAAGTCTCCTTAGCTTGTGAGATTTGATACAGTCAAAGCCTTCATAGAAGCATTGCTGATTATTTAGGTAGATCATTTTGTCAGCATGAAGTTTAACATTTCAAACTTTGCGGGAGGTGGTGCGGGGGGGGGAGAGGTGGGGAACCTAGCCACAACTGGAAATAGGAGATGAACATGTTTCTTCTCTAATATCCAAGAGTCTTGATAGTGTCACATTTTCAGCTAAATAGATAGATACAAGTGTATTAACCAGTTATACAGTGACGGAGTTCTGAGGGAAAAGCATATATGGAGTGCTAAACATATGTTTAGTTCTCATTTAGAAAATATCATCTTTGTACAGTATCTGTATTATTTATTAGTCATATGTACTGCATAGCTGGAGCTGAGTAATGGGAAATGTTGAAGAAAGAGTTTCATTAACTATGACACTGTTAATTGACACAACCTGCTGCTGCCTGGAATGACTTTCTCCACTTGAATAGATGGAAGTATGAATCAGAGTCTGGTGAATTAACCAGGGAGAGGAAGACAGGGATCTTTACGTTGTAGATTATACTTTACATACAGAGTAGCTGATCTCATTTGTCTTCCTGGAACCTGAAGTTCGGTTCAGACTTAGATAATTAAAGAATCCAAAACTGTACAAATTTCTCCAATAATACAAATAATTACAGTACTACATAAACTTTTGAAAGTGCAGTAGCATATTTCGGGACAGACTTCTTTCAGATAACTGGTCTCCATTTTTGTGAGTGTCATTTTGTTCCAATTATTTGTGCCTCAGTTTTAGAGCACTTGCATACACTAAATTCCTGGTTAAGTTTGGGATGAAAAATGCAACTTAGTAATTTGTAGAAAGTACTGTCCATTCAGGAACAGAACTCTCAACTTCCCTTCTTTACATATATTTGAAAATTTTCCCCAAAGTGTCCAGGACAGATAATCACAAGAGGCATCAAACCTACTTGTGTTTATGTGCAAATCTTCAATACAATCCTTGTCAGCCAAGATTATGGATTTATGATACTATAGTATATCGAGGTACTATTGTAAATAAATACCAGTTCTCCTAGACAATTCTGTTGAAATCTCTTTAAAATATTACATCAATTGTAAGTAATTAATTTTAAAGGGGAAGTCTGATATAATAAAACTTTTAAAATCACTTGGATAACTTTTTATATTTACCACCATGATGGGTGCCAAATAAATGCTTGTAATAATAAAAACTAATGTTATGAGTCTGGAATGGCTGTTTTTGCCAGTTATGGCATCATGTGGGTTACAAAGGATGTTTTCAGACCAGCGCTCACTGGAAGGCAGCAGGTTTGTATCAAGTTACTGGCAACTTGTATCAAGGGTGCTTTCATTTGCTAAATACCCAGAATGAATTTGTCTTACATTGCAAGATAAATCAACCCCTTCAATAAAGAAAAGGATGGAATTGTACACAAAATAAATTCATTGAAAAATGTATACAGTGCTCTGTTTGATAAACCACTAACGCTATGCAGCAAAACATGCATTTCAATTACAAATATAGTTGAATACCTACAAATTTTAGTATTTTCTCCTGGTAGGTTCCTCAAAGTGAATGAGCAGGCAAAAGCTCTGATTCAAACCTAAGCAACAACTGCAACATTAGCTCTGATGGTCTAGCATTCACAGGGTTTGTGTCCACTTTCAGAGGGGAGAGAGGGCTTGTGCGATTCAGGCTATTCCTCTCTTTTGTGAGCTTCAGATCACAGAAAAACAATACAGTCACTTTCCCATATAGATTTTTTTATTTCCATGAAAACGTAAGGGTTTAAGAGTTCTACACACAGCCTTATCCTAGCCTCACACACAAAGGTTTTGAAACAAAAGCTAGGGTGCAGCTTTCTGGCACCATGTAAACTATTAAATGCCTGATACTCTAAATTCTTGGGCTTCAGTTCTCCATAGAATGGTTTTCTGTCTCCATTTGCTTAAAAACCACCTGCTCTGTGTTGATCTCAGAGAATCTCACTCACATGAAATCAGCATGAAGCAGCCAGCCAAGAGGCCACAGCATGTACGAATGAGAGAGGGGATTCTCTGCAGCCTTTATATACCAGAGTTATTTTTAACCACAGCCTCCATGCTTATTACAATGTTTCCTCTCTCAGACGCTCAGGAAGCCCACTTGGCTCTGTTTCCTGCTAACATGCGGCCCTGGCTCACAAAATCGCTGAGAACAACAGGCCTGAGACTGCTCGGCTCCATTAAAAAAACTGGCAGCTTTTCAAGCCCTGACAGAAAACCTTTGAAAGCTCTGGATTCCCTCCAGCTAACGTATGAAGCTCCTAGATCAGTGACAAATTAAACTGAAACAACACAAAATGCTCCTATATAAATAGCCCTTTTTCTACATTTACCTTTTGAATAGTTTAAAACATTATTTATAGCTATTTCAGTAGATGGAAAAATATTTTGATATTTTACAAAGCTGGGTTTCAGGGGAAAAAAATTTCTTCTAGTTTTCTTGTGACATTCTTCTTAGCATGCAACAGCAACCTTTGCCTTCCCTGAAAACCAGAACTAATGCCCATTGGGAGCTCTTCAGTGATGGGCTTGTGCCTTGCTCTGTGTTTGTATAGCACTGAGCAGAATGGTTTGAGCCTTTGGGCACTACATTACATTACACTACAGTAATAATGACTACAACTGGGCTTAGAGACTCTGATGTCCCAAGTTAAGTCAGGGCAGAGATGGGGTGGTTGTGTTTAATGGCTTATTCAGCCCATTACTTTTACACTCAGCAGTAACTCTTTTCATTTAGTTTTTTTTCTTGTTGACAATGTTTTTACTTGCATCGAAAGGCGAATCATATTTCCAAAAAATAAAAGAGTAAATTAAAGACTCAGAATAGGCATGACCTTAAGGAGTATGCAAATACTGCTTTGTCATAATGAGACATTTGCCTGATATTATTAGTAAATAGTGAAGTGAAGCCTCACTTTATGTTGGCTGATAATAATTCTTTGGAATTTGTTGACAATCACCCAAACATTTGAGCTGAGGAATTTTTCATTTATTAAAAAATGTTTCTTGTAGCTCTTTGACCTTCTCTAGTGCCCTCTTTGCCCCTGCATGTCACATGAATACTTCAGCCAGTACAGACTATGGCTGCTCTCCCAGTGATCAGGACAGACCAGCAAGAGTAAATTATACCTGTGTTCTCTACTCTGCGCTATCAGCTTATCTTGGTGTAAAATGTAAGGTTCTGGTTAAAGTCCTAAACAGTACAGTTCCCATTCCAGAGTCTCATAGCCCACACCACCTGGGCTGTCTGGCAGGAATATTTTAGCTGCCATTCCCAAGGGTAGGACTTTCATATGCTGGGAACAGGACATTCGCAGATGAAATGACTGAAGACATGGCTGAGTCAGAGCTTGGCCGCTTAGCTTGGAAGTAAGCTGTATCTCTGCATTAGAATGGCAACTAGCTGCAGGTTTTGGAATCTGTTGGTATTGCCCCATCACTGATCTTTGTAGCGTAGTTGATTTGGTGTGGCAGATATGCGAAAAGGAGATTATTATTGAATGTATGATTCCTAATTTGAGGAATTTTTTTTTTGGCACTGATTCAAAATGATGTAAAAAGATGCCCAAATGCTATGGCGACGAGCATCTTAAAAAAGTGTGTGATACCAATAATAATAGATGAAGAGGAATGTACAAATGCTAAAGCCATTTTCATTGCATCGGATGCATTTCTAGACTATCCCATCATTTTGCTAGCTAGGGAAACCTTATCTATAATATATTGATCATAGTGAATAAACTCCTCTTCTAATATGTTAATCACTGAGTGCCCTCCTCCACCCTAAGCATTGGAACGTGTGTCTCAAATCAGTAGATTCACAACAGCAATCTAATCTGCTTGCCCTTTCCTTTTTCCCCAGCTCTGTTGTGACCAGTTATGCTTGCTGGTCTTGTGCAAGGCCTGTGGACGTCTCTCCCATTTTTTCTCCTCCACTAAACTGAGCCATGTAGAAGGAAGATGGCAGCACTCTTATTTTCAAGACAACCTGAGTAGCTGTTATTGGGATGCAACAGCAGCAGTTTTCTTGTCAAGTGCACAGAAACAGTTCTGCTGCAAATTTTCCTTTCAGCTGAGGCATTGTGCCTGAAATCAGAGTTTTTGCCCAGCCAGCCCAGTGCTGAGTTAATCAATATAATTAATTTGAATTAATAATAAAAATCATTACTGTATCAACTCCTTGCCAGTAATTATGTGGTATTAACTTATGAGGCCTGGCTGCCTGGAGCAAGACCTGGGATGAATAATGATTAATATCTCTCAAATTACCCTAATTTTGAGGGACAGCACTCATTTTAGTCCTAAAATTACCTATGGTCCTCACAGAGTTCATGTTCCTTCACTTTTATTGTTGAAAAGTTCTGGTGTAACTAAAGACTCATTAAATTGAAATTATAGGAATTAGTCACACTAAAAAGACAAATCTCACATTTCGCTTTTCCAGCATAGATAACATTTGAGCCTTGGCAATGTCAGAGATATGACACCTTTCACTTGATACTCAGAGCTAAAGGGGGAGCAGAATTTGTAAATTAAGGGCTTAGTTTTTGACATATGGCCTCTAATTTTGCAAGTGAAATTTTGCCATTAGTTGCAGATACACATGGTAGCTGGCAGGTATAAAACAGAGAGCAGGGTATGTAATCTTAGGGCCATGTTGAGGAATTTTTTTAAAAAATGGTTATTTTTTGAATTACATTTATCACACAGAAGACCGGCAGTCCAAAAGCAACTTGGTTTTATGATATTTCGTGTTCACTGTAATGATAAAGTGACTCTCTACAGCTTTCTTTCTGTGTCATGGCCTATCTTTTTCTGCTCTAGACAGGTGCTAGGTAACAGCAGCAAGGCCAGTTGGTTCAGTTATAGTTAGTGTCTGCTGTTTGCACATAGTGGTTTATGTTAGAACTTGAGAGTAGTCTGTCACCTCAAGCATTTTGCTGATGGTTTCAGCAATTGCCCCCTAAATATTGGCGGCAAGGATCCCTTAGAATTTCAAAGCTAAGTAATCCTCCTTCAAATATAACTGAAATTATATCTTGCAGCTTCTAAAATAGCTCACATCACTACCACCTCCAAAAACAACCCTGGGACTATGTGGCCTTGTGGTTATGGCTACAGGGTTGTGGTGGTGAAATAGAGATTCAAATCCAGTTGTAGGGAGATAAAAAGCTTCAAAGAAAGTGAAACTGTTTGTGCCTTGATTATGTGGAAATAAAAGACTTAATTTTACTTAAACTTGCAAAACAAAATTTGTATCTAAAAATAAATTGTGGCATGAGAAGGGTAAGAATCCTATGTCATATCAGGAGATTCATTGTGGCTAAAAGCATCAAATCACTGTGAAACCAGAGCACACAAGTTTGGAGCTTGTTACTCTGTAGTATGTTACATCAATGTGCTCAAAAATCTACATTTTAAGACTTCAAATGCTCAGAATCTGGGGCAAGTGCCAGAATCTGAGACTGAGAGGAACAGCATATTTTAACTTCTTGTATCTGTTCTGGTGTGGAGTTGGTCACTGCCCTTCCAGCCTCACAGAGCTCAAGTGTCTGCACAGCCCCTCGCCACCCTGCCCCGCAGAGATTTGCATATATTTGTTCAAATTGGTATCACCAGGGCCCAACAACCAAAGAAAGGACTTTTGGCTAAATAGCTTGAGTTTAAACTGACACAGGGCCTGCTTTCTGATGCAACAGCCTGACAGGCTCTTCTATTGAAAGAGAGCCTCCCCCCCGCCAATCCTTCCTGGGCAGGGTGGAAGGATGTTGGCCTACTGAGGCCCCATAAGACTGATGGGTGAATCTGTGTTTAAGCAAGCGTATAAGACCTTTTATTATTGTTATAGTTGCTCTAAAATGCTTTCACCTTAAGGATAAATGTGAGTACTTATAAAGAGCTGTGTGGAAACTTGGGTCTGCTGGTCATTGCAGCTGTTCAGAGCCTTTGAAGAGTAAGCACAGTGCAGATCCTGGCCCGCTTAAGCAGTCTGGCTTGCTGGGAATAACACATTGTAGGCAGGGAGCTGAGCAGCCTGAAAATACCCTGGTCAGGCAAGAGAGCGAGAGAGAGAGAGAGAGAGCAACACCTCCACCCATGAGAAGTGACAGCTGGAGAGCCAGAAGCATTAAAGTGGGTGCCCTTGCTGAACCATAGAGGGCGAAGACTGGGACAGTTGATCTGAACTGTGATGGGGGAAATGGGGCGCATACAGAGCCTCTTAATGGAGGGAAAGTGGGAAAGGGGTATGCACAGTGTGCCTGGCATAGGAGGAGAATTGGGGACACTGGGGCAGGGAAAGGTGAGAATGAAGGGGCACACAGAACCCATGGTGAGGGCTGGGGAATGGAGGAACCTGGTAGGAGCAGAGGGGCAAATGGGGCGGAGTAGGGGGTGGCACACAGAACCTCTGGCCGGGTGAAGACTGGGGGAGTTACAGGGAATTTGTGAAATAGAGGAGGATGGGTGTATGGCACACGGAGCGCTTCAGAGGGGAACAGAGGGAATTGGTGGGTGCAATCAACCTGACCTACACACATTGCAAAGTGTGCACCCCTCTATTTGAATTACGATAGCGTCTAGATATGTCAGCTGAGATCTGGTGTGCTTGACAGTGTAAAAACACATAGTTAGAAACAGTCTTTAATATGATACCATACAATAAGCATATCAGTCCGATGTACAGCGGCTCTATAATACACAGATTAGCTGATTTTTCAAATGCTGACAAACATGGCAGGTTAAATTGTTTCTTAAATCTCATCCGGGTTTAGTCCACTTTATGGACTAACACTGGCAGCATTTACAGTGAAGGAAGAACTGGCGTTACCATTGTGGAAAGCCAGCAAACATCCACTAGTATGTCTACATTTCTACTGATAGAAATCAGCCAAATCAAATCAAATCATTCTCTTAGCAGATGGGTTTAGCCCTCACTACTATATTTATCTAATTTCTAGCATGGTTGATAAGTGATTTCTGAGCAAGCATTGTTAGTGATCTGAGGTGTAATAACATTTTAATTAAAAAGTTGTACAATAACAGACTCAAAATGTAAACTTAAAAACATTTAAAGCTCAAATTACACTGGGTTAAGAACTGGCATTGAATGTGTAATTTTTAACATTCCAGACTCCCTTCATTATAGTTCAAGAAGCCACAGAAATACACCATTACGAGCCAGGAATAGTTCTTCCTTTTATTTGGAAAAAGAATTACAGAGAGAGCTATTGGGAGCTGAAGTTTAGTTTCTAAAGCAGGAGCAGGCTACAATATTTTTATATACAACTGCAACCACAAACTTGCACTCACTCATACATGCCGGACTAAATGGTGCCAGCTGTATAAATACGCAACACTAAGTTAAAACACAGATTCTTTTTCATTTCAGCTTTTCAAGGTTTATTGTGCTATTTCTACTTGCAATATCATTTTAAATCTATATGCCTTACCAAAAAAACCTGTAAACCTACAAATGCAGACTATATTCTCTGCTGTGCTAGAAGGAAAAAGAAGTTGCGGCTGTTCTGTCCACTGTTAATAGACATAATGTTTGCTGCTGTCTAGGTGTTTACTATTAGAAAGAAAATATCTTTTTGCTTTTATCTTTTTTTTTCTACTCAGTCTTCAAGTGTTGCATAATGTGCATCTAATTTTTTTCAGAAAAATTACCTGGTATTATTAGCTGGTAGGCAAAAGAGTCAACTGCTGCTCTGACTTACACCCATGAAACCCCATTAAAATCTATAGGGGAGTTTTGCTTGAGAAAGGCATCTGGACTAACACCTTTAACTGTGGTGTGCTTTAAGCTCTTCAGCTGAGTAGTACTATCCAAGTACAAAGTATTAGGCTTTATTATTCTGCACTATGAATAGAAAGGGCTTTGGTCCTTGCTCCGGGGATGATGAAATCTGGCTTTTGCCCGCATGCTGAGAAAAAGCAGATTGTGTCTGATGTCACTATTGTTAAATTAATAGTAATCAATTAAAAAGAAATGTTAGGAAGAAAAATCCTATTTCTCATAAAAATAGCTGTTTGTTTTACTGAGTGTAATAAATGGCCCCTTTTCCCCTTGTTGCTATTATAGAGGAGCTGATCCCGCTTTGCATCTTTATTTCGTTCTAGACACAAATTTTCATTCCAAGGTTGAATCTGGGCTTCTGAGGGCTCTGGCCTGGGATAGAACACTTTTCATAGTTTTTTAGAAGTTATTTTGACTGTTTTCAGATTGAGCATTGAACCACCATGGAAGCACATGGATTCAAGATATTTCTGTTGACTGTATACCTGGAAAAACTGTCTTGATTTTAAAGTATTTTTGGCATGTAACTGAAAGTAAATAAGCAATTTTAGAACCTTAATAGGTTAGATATGCCAAATAACAAGCCTGGCAGATGGACTAAGAACTCATTATTAAGCTTCAAATAGGAGTAATTTTTTGTCCAAAAAAAAAAAGAAGAAGAAAAGGAATGTAATCTAAAATGTAAGGAACTTGGACAGAACCACTATCTGCAAAGGAAAATATATAAGCATATGAAGTGTATTAGAAGGGAAGGCAGCTGAAGTAGAATATAGATATACGCTCAAGAGACACCTGATTTGTTCCTGGAGAAGGCAGGAATTCAGGTAGGGCTGCCGCTGCTTTGAATTGTAACCGATGTTTGAACTGTCACATCTTTCAGTGTCCCCAGGTGTGATGTAACTGTCCCAGCCTCTCATGGTGCTCTTGCAATGTAATGCCAGTGTAGAGGGACACAAATATGTTCAGGGATCAACTCCCAGGATGTGGGGTAATCAGTACTGTGAAAATCAGAACTGACCAGATTTTCAGCTGACGGGGGGAGAAGGGGATCTTGGCTTTATGATTCTGGTGGAAAGTGGCATTAAGATATGAGCTGTCCTGCTGTGTCTGTTCTTTCTCTTTATGATCCATCGGTAAACTATACATTAGTTGTAACAGCATCAGTTTTGACTAATTAAAGTGACATCAAAGCGAATGCTTTGTTCACTTCCTGAGCAACTAGATAATCTTTGGAAAAAGGCAAATATAGTGCCCATCTTTTACAAAGGGAAAAAGGAGAATCCAGGGAATTACAGACTGCTCAGCCTCACCTCAGTCCCTGGAAAAATCATGGAGCAGATCCTCAAGGAAACCATTTTGAAGCACTTGGAGGAGAGGAAGGTGATCAGGAACAGTCAACATGGATTCACCAAGGACAAGTCATCCCTGACCAACCTGGTTGCTTTCTATGATGAGATAACTGGCTCTGTGCATATGGGGAAAGCGGTGGACATGATATATCTTGATTTTAGCAAAGTTTTTGATACAAGCTCCCATAGTATTCTTGCCAGCAAATTAAAAAAAGTATGGATTGGATAAATGGACTATAAAATGGATAGAAAGCTGACTAGATTGTCAGACTTAATGGGTAGTGATCAGCAGCTAGATGCTTAGTTGGTAGCCAGTATTAAGTGGAGTGCCCCAGGGGTTGGTCCTGGGGCCTGTATCGTTCAACATCTTTATTAATGATCTGGATGATGGGATAGATTGCACCTCCAGCAAGTTTGCAGATGACACTAAGCTGAAGGGTAGGGATAGGGTCCAGAGTGACCTAGAGGATTGGGGGATTGGGCCAAAAGAGATCTGATGAGATTCAACAAGGACAAGTGCAGAGTCCTGCACTTAGGATGGAAGAATCCCATGGACTGCTACAGGCTGTGCAGCCACTGGCTAAGCAGCAGTTCTGCAGAAAAGGACCCGGGGATTACAGTGGATGAGAAGCTGGATATGAGTCAGTAGTGTGCCCTTGCTGCCAAGAAGGCTAACGGCATATTTGGCTGCATTAGTAGGAGCATTGCCCGCAGTTTGAGAGGAGTGATTATTCCCCTCTTTAGAACTGGTGAGGCCACATCTGGAGTATTGCGTCCAGTGTTGGGCCCCCACTACAGAAAGGCTGTGGACAAATTGGAGAGAATCCAGTGGAGGGTAACGAAAATGATCAGGGGGATGAGGCACATGACTTACAAGGAGAGGCTGAGGGAACTGGGGTTGTTTAGTCTGCAGAAGAGCAGAATGAGGTGGGATTTGATAGCAGCTTTCAACTACCTGAAGGTTGGTTCCAAAGAGATGGAGCTCGGGTGTTCTCAGTGGTGGCAGATGACAGAACAAGGAGCAATGGTCTCAAGTTGCAGTGGGGGAGGTCTAGGTTGGATATTAGGAAACACTATTTCCCTAGGAGGGTGGTGAAGCACTGGAATGGGTTCCCTAGCGAGGTGGTGGAAACTCTGTCCTTAGAGGTTTTTAAGGTCAGGCTTGACAAAGTCCTGGCAGGGATGATTTCGTTGGTCTTGGTCCTGCTTTGAGCAGGGGGTTGAACTAGATACCTCCTGAAGTCTTTTCCAACCCTAATCCTCCATGATTGTATGAATGCACCACTGTTTTGCATTGCTCCCATAAGAACATAAGAAAGGCCATACTGGGTCAGACCAATGGTCCATGGAACTCAGTATCTTGTTTTATGACAGTGGCCAATACAGGGAAATCTTCAACTGATCCATACCTTGTCGTTCAGTCTGACCATCCGGTGGTGAGATACTTAGGGACACCCAGAGCATAGGGTTCTGTCCCTGACCATCTTGGTTGATAGCCATTAGTGGACCTATCCTCCATGAATTTATCTAATTAATTTTAAAACCCTGTTATAGTTTTGGCCTTCACAACACCCCCTGGCCTATGCATTTTGTGAAGAAGTACTGACTTGTTTTAAACCAGCTGCCTATTAATTTAATTGGGTGGCCTCTGATTTTTGTGTTATGAGAGGGGGTAAATACTTCCTTATTCACTTTCTCCATGCCAGTCATGATTTTACAGACCTCGGTCAAATCCTCCCTCAGCCATCTCTTTTCCAACCTGAATAGTTCCAGTCTTTTTAATCTCTCCTCATATGGAAGCAGTTCTCTTAATAATTTTATTGCCCTTCTCTATACCTTTTCCATTACTAATATACCTTTTTTTGAGATGAGGCAACCAGAACTGCAAGGAGTATTCAAGGTGTGGGAGTACTATGGATTTATACAATGGCATTATGATATTTACTGTCATATTATTTATCTCTTTCCTTATAGTTCATAATATTTTGTTAGTGTTTTTGACCGCAGCTACATATTGCGCAGATGTTTTCTGAGAACTATCCACAATGACTCCATGATCTCTTTCTTGAGTGGTGACAGCTAATTTAGACCCCCCCATCACTTCATATACATAGTTGGCATTATGTTTTCCAATCTGCCTTACTTTGCATTTATCAACACTGAATTGCAACTGCCATTTTTTTGCTCAGTCATCCAGTTTTGTGAGATCCCTTTGTAAATATTTGCAGTCTGCTTTGGACTTAACTATTGTCAGTAATTTTGTATCATCTACAAACTTTACCAGCTCACTTTTTCCAGATTATTTATGAATACGTTGAACAGTATTGGTCCCAGTACAGATTCTGGGGGGCACCACTATTTACCTCTCTCCGTTCTGGAAACTGACCATTTATTCCTACCCTTTGTTTCCTGTCTTTTACCCAGTTACTGATCCATGAGAGGACCTTCTTTTTTGTCCCTTAACTGCTTACTTTACTTAAAAGCCTTTGGTGTGGGACCTTGTCAAAGGCTTTCAGAAAGTCCAAGTACACAATATATACTGGATCACGCTTTTCCACATTTGTTGACCCCCCCCAATAGTTCTAATAGATTGGTGAAACATGATTTCCTTTTACAAAAGCTGTGCTGACTCTTCCCCAACAAATTGTATTCATCTATGAGTCTGATCATTCTGTTCTGTACTACAGTTTCACCCAAATTTGCTGGATACTGAAGTTAGGATCACTTCTGGAGCCTTTTGGAAAAAAAAAAGGCATCACATTAGTTATCCTTCAGTTATCTGGTATAGAAGCTGATTTAAGTAATAGTTATATACCATAGTAATTCTGCAATTTCATATTTTAGTTCCTTCAGAACTTTTGGGTAAATCTCAGATGGTCCTGGTGATTTATTATTATTTAATTTATAAGTTTGTTCCAAAACCCTTCTCTATTGACACCTCAGTCTGAGACAGTTCCTCAGCTTTGTCACTTAAAAATAATGGCTTGAGTGTGGGAATCTCCTTCACAGCCTCTGCAGTGAAGAGCAATGCAAAGAATTCATTTAGCTTCTCTGCAATGGCTTTGTCTTCCCTGAGGGTTCCTTTAGCATCGCCATCATCCAGTGGTCCCACTGATTGGCAGGCTTCCAGTTTCTGTACCTACAAGTTTTTTTGCTGTTAGTTTTTGTGTCTTACACTAGTAGCTCTTCAGATTCTTTTTTGGCCTGCCTACTTATATTTGACTTGTCAGAGTTTATGCTCCTTACTATTTTCCTCAATAGTATTTGACTTCCAGCTTTTAAAGGATGCCTTTTTGCTTCCAACTTCTTCTTTTACTCTCTGGTTTAGTCACAGTAACTTTGTTTATTTGTTTGTTTTTTGTTTCTCTTACTACTCTTTTTGTTTTGGGGGAATACATTCAATATGATCCAGTAACTATTGTCTCAAAGCCTGAAACTAAATGCCATTACAGTTTGTTGCTGTTTAACTATTTAATCTTTAATCGGTATTTTAATGTATCAGTATGTTGTGCACGCCTCTGAAATGTCAATATTCTCCGTGTTTGCTCTATAAAGTACTGTTATTACCATCAGTAGCTTAACAGTAGATAAGTAAACCTCAAGGGGCTGTGGAGAGCCACACACTCAGTAGTCAGGGACTCAAGTGGTTTTCGAAACTGAGGCCACCTGCAGAAAAACTTCAAGGGGTGTGTTTTTTAAATCTTATTTTTCTTTATAAGACTGTAGGTTGCTCCTGCTTCCCTTTTCCTGAGTTCTAAGACTGCAAGTCTATGGTGCAGAGATGGCTTTCGCAGTGGCTAGATTTATGCAGAAAGAGTTATAATTGTAATGGTTCCTAGACATTCTTTTCACAATCCAGATCTGGACAGCAATGTCCAAAGCAGCCTAATTACTCCTGAGAACTTCTGAATAGCTTGATGCATGATGACTGGTTAAGTAAGGCAATTTTTTTAGCTTTTTCAGGGTATGTGGCTATCTCTCTAGATCTTTATATGGTTCCACTCACCACTGTATCAGCGGAAACTGAGACAAGCTGCCTGTAGGTTGCTGCTGGCCCCACTGAGAGGTGTGGAATCTATCATTTTAGTTTCTATTTGGTTTTGTGTGTTTAGGAATGTGAGGTCCCTCCATGATGCACATTAAATTAGACATGAGACCTCATTCTCCACTCACACCAGTGTAGCTCCACTGGTTTCAATAGTTATGCCAGATTAACACTGGTGTATATGAAAGGAGAAATAAGGCCCATGAAGAGGCGAGAGGAGATTTCTTTACACATACTTATGCCACCACCTTAAGTAAAATCAAGATATGTACCTATATCTGGGTTTTCATTGCTCTGATGTCTGGACTTTCAGAGAAAATTCTAGCTTGGCTGGCCACTTTATGTGCATCTATCATGCAACTTCTGCCAGTTAAATTAAATGGTTCCTTCTTTAAGATTTTTAAGAGAAAAAACCATGTATGTATTCATATTTGGGGTGGACTGAATGCACAAATGGATCTTTTCCATGTCTACTTTCTGATGTTCAATTAAAATAACCTCATGGAAAGTGTGTCTGAAATTCTGGAATGTTTAATATTAATAAAGCGCTACATTTTCAGTTTCCTGATGGATACTCCTCAAAATATACAATTTTTATTATATTTCCCATCCATTTTAACATGTGCAAAGGCCATAATATGTTTCATTGTGATAATATGAAATAAAATATCTCTTGAAAATGCTGATAGTAAAACTCAGGATTTCTAGCCTTCTTTTCATCATCAGAGCATTTTACAAATATGAACTAAGTTTACATATTTTTAAAAATATTGTGGAAATGAAAAGTGATTACTGTAAGAGGCAAACAGAATACATGGATTAAAATGTTATAAAGAACTCACTGAAGTAGACTAGAATAATCTCTTAATTTCAAGGATGGAGAGGTCAATCAGAAGGAAGGCACCTGCCTATGATTCTGCTTTATGGCATTAATTGGCTACAGAAATTTTGGATAAAGAAATGCATGTGGTTCCTAATCAGATTGTGCCTTGCATCACACCACTTTAGAAAGATAACAGCCAGCTGCTTGTAAAGGTACCAAAGAGAGAGAGAGGAAGTGGGTTTTCAGGTAGGCAGGTAGCAAGTCGCAATGGGTTTGGCTCAGGTGGGATGTGGTCTGGAAGTACTTAAAATGACAAAAGACCTTCAACAAATCAACAAGAAAGCCATAGAATCATGGCATTCCATTAGTTAGAGATGAAAATACCCAGTTATATCAGTGGTTTCAAGCACCGCACCCAGGGCTGGAACCAGCTGTTTAAACGTATTTGTCTGGCCCCCATCGTGGAGTGTCTGCAAAGCGCAAACTTTCACTTTTTCAAATGTACATTTCTTAGAACTTAAGGCTATGTTTGGAAAGTTTTCTTCACAAACTTGGAGCAACTGATTCAAGTGCTGTCTTTACAAGTATGTAACCGGCCTGACTTGACAACGCTATGTGCTGCTGCATGCAGCTCACAGTAGCATTATTAGGATGTTGATTCTTTAGACTAACGACGACACTTTAACAGCTACATTTTAAAACAATTTATTTGCACATTTGTGCTCCTCATTTCCACAATTACCTCAGCTGTGTGTACAAAATTGGTAACTCCGAAGGACAGAAGGAGTGGTGGTCCTAAAAGTATCCTGGATTATTTTTCTCAGTGATTGATAGTGAATGTAACAGTAAGGTTACTATGTAACAGATTAGTTACAACATAAAGCCTATATTCTTCCCTCAATCTTTGTGCAATCTCCTCTGGTCTTAGACAATGGGTTAACTGCAGTGGATGGAGAGGAGTACATGACCCTAACTATGTAAACACAACCAATGCATCAAAATTAAAATCTAATTTGTCTCTTTTTTAGAATGAGTTTGAAACCGCATTAATAAATCATCCAAGCCATCTCCCTGTATATTCAGGATTGTTCCCTATGTTGCATTTAATAGTGTTTTGTGCAGTCTAGATTTTAAAGTCTCTAACAATGGAGCTTCCACAACTGTCTGTGGGTGATTATTCCATAGCCTAGAATATCTCACAGGCAGAAAGTTTATTCTGCTAGTCAGCTACGTTCCATTTCAAATGTCATCTTGCCACTTCTAGTTAGCACCAAGTACCACACTAAATAGTTCTTCTTCCTTCTTGGTGTTTATACCCTTCAGATATTTGTAGATTGTTATAGTGGTTCTACCACATTATCTAGCACTTAGCCAAGCTATATATATTTAATTCTTAATCTTGCATCATTTCTGTTGCTCTTCTCTGAATTCCTTCTGAGTGGTCAATATTTTTTCAGTCATGTAGTACCAGAATTGAATGTGCTATTCCAGGATGAGTGCACTAAAGATCTCCAGAGGAAAAATGACCATCACTTTGTGCTATAACATGAAACTTTTGTGTATGACGGTCAAGACTGTATTACAAACTTATAACTAATTTGCTGTCCACTACTATAGGTCCCTTCCAGGTTTTCCAATCCCACTGAATATCTATTGTTTTTATTATTATTTCTCCCAAATCTTTTACCTTACTTGTTCCAAGATGAATGCAATCAGGAGTGCTGGAACAATTTGTATAGGGGTGCTGCACCTAGTTCCAGTACCTAAGACTGCAATGTTATTTTCTTTCATGTGCCTTAGCTCTCAAGATATGATTTTTTTTCCTGGGCTCAGCCTAACTGAATGTGCATCTCCTCACAATTTAGTATCATTTGAAATGTCATTAGCCAGTGGAAAACATGAAGAAAAAAGAGAACAGCAGGGTGTGGCTTGGGTTTTTTAGAGTGTGAGCTCTTTGGGGCTGTAATTGATTTGATGTTTGTACAATACCTAATACAATATGGCCCAACCTGTTTGAGACCTTTAGGTGCTGTTGGGATATAAATTGTAACTAATATTAATAATAATAATTATGCCCAACCATAAGTATTTGCTTTCTGAATTGACATCTGCCATTGTGGATAGTAGCTACACCAACAAGGACGTTACACTGGTCAGTAAACGTGCCAGCAACTTTTCTCACAAGACCAAGCACATCACCTTAACCTCCTAGCTTTCTTCTTGGTTGCACAACATTTTGGATCTGTGCCAAGACACTAGTCCCCAGGACTAGTCTCCTCCTTCATTGACATTTTGAGACCAGAGAGTTATAAATATATCTGTCTGTGAAAAAAAAAATTAAACTGATGTCAAATGTATTTATATGATTTATTTTCAGGTTTCAACTCATCGTCTAAGTCAACACATCTGGCTGTTTGTGTTTCACAGCTTCTCTCTGTCCTTGCTCTCTTTGAATACCTGCTGGTTTTACTGCAGCTGACAATTTCAACTGCTTCCCTTGTGGGGCTTCCACAACTCTGCTCTAAGCAGAGAACTACACAAAATTGATGTAGCACATGTAAAATGGATTAAAACCTGGCTAACTGGTAGATCGCAAAAAAGTAATCATCAAGGAAGAATCCTCACCTATTGGGAATGTTTCTAGTGAGGTCCCAAGGATTCTGTTATTGGTGCAATGCTGTTCGATAGCTTTATCTATGTTCTGGAAGAAATTATAAAAGAAGTGCTGCTAAAGTTTGCAGGTGACAAAACATTGATGGAGTGGTAAATAATGTGAGCACTTGGGCCAGGGACCATCTTTCTGTTCAGTGTTTGTGCAGCACCTAGCACAAACGGGACCAGGCCATAACTGGGCTCCTAAGTTATACAACAGTAAAAATAAAATAACTAATATACACAGGACAGTTATACAGCACAATCTGGTTCACTTGGCAAATTAGGCTCCTTCAAACAACATTGGCTGTAATACCACTAAATGCAATGTCACAACTTGACTATGCAGGAAAAATTGGGTGAAGCCGTCTGGCAGCGTTATGGTACGTGGGTCAGACTAGGTGAACACAGTGGTCCCTTCTGGCCTTATCTATGTTATACCTAGTACACCCACTGCTGCAACCGATAGACGTGATACTTTGATCCAGCTGTGTAGATATTACATATGCTGAAATGTGTCACACTCCAGCTACTCTTCATTCATATGACAATGAATAAGAAAAGACCCAAAGCAACAGTCTTCCAGGCAACATCACCACTTGGTACAGAATAGAGCAGTTGGATTTGTTATATTAGGCACGATAGGTCACCTCATGCTTCACAATAAATTACAGTAAACAAGCTATGTAGATGAAGCCTTCACAGGTTTCATTACTGATAGGTTCTAACGCTAGAAGCCCATATCATACGAATCTTGATTGAGGGAAAGATAATGGGCTGTTTTTTTAGCATTTCACTACAAACATGGTGTTTGTGCCAACTGACACAATGATTAAATATGATCCTCTCTTCTCAGAAATGAGGAGCAGAAAAAAACTGTAACCACACATAGCTCTCCGCCGCTGATACAAGATAAAAAGAGTCAAAACGTGTGTGGTTTTTGTCAGACCAAACTTGTGGCGCAGCGTTCTTGAATGATGTTGTCCAAAATAAAAATAATTTGCTTTGCCCCAACGTATTTTTATGGCAAACTGCTAAAAGAATAATTGGTTTGTCCTGCCACACCAGTGTGGTTAGTATTAGCTATTATTAGTTCAAGTAGAATCAGAAGGTGAAATATGTCCTAATGGCTCAGGATGGGAATGAATTCCCTTGCGTTGGCTTGTTGCTGACAATGAATACCATTTCTGTAGGCTGCAGAGCTTTACTTCAATTCCATCTTTCAGTTCTGAAGCTTCCTAATGCCCCCCTCACCTTGGCCCACAGCGGCACCATATAAACTCTGCTCTTGGGTATTTCTGAGATGCAACTCTAGCAAGACCCAGAAACTGCTGCAAGTGTTCAGAGCTCCCTGTGCGCTGCTTTGTGCAGCATTGTCATGGGTGCAGCCGGAGCCCCACCACCAAGCCTAGCTCTAGCCACAATATAGGGCTGAATCGGTTAACATATAAAATCAACAGCAGCTGGTTGTTTCTTTTTAAGAGTACCAGGAAAAACAACAAGCTGGCCTCCTCCCCTGCAAGGGGCAAAAGATCCTTCGTGCTCTTCACTTTCAACCACACACTGATGACAATAATAATAATTCTCTGCTCTACTCTTCTTACCAGATCCTTGGAGCTCAGTAAAGTCATCAGCCCTATAGGGACAGAGCAGGGGAAGGACCTGCCCAAGAACTAGAATGACAGATTCCCGAGTCCCTGCTTCTTGCTCTAATAATTAGCCATTACCAACCACAGCCAGTGACTGCATGTCCAAAGCTCATGTGTTTCGCATACGGTGACCAGATGTCCCAATTTTATAGGGACAGACCTGATTTTTGGGTCTTTTTCTTGTATAAGCTCCTATTATCTCCTACCCCATCCAGATTTTTCACATTTGCTGTCTGGTCACCCTAGTTTCACAGTAACTAATATGGCAGCTGGGGGTGGGAGGGGGGATCGACATTCCTCAGGCTCCTGGAAGCTCTGAGGTGGATCCAGATTGTTATATATGACATAGACACCCTGCCCGTCTTGCAAGCAAAGAACAACTGGGCCTCATATTGACATCATCAATCTTGCCTTCACAGAAAGTATCAATGAGCCACCTTAAAAAGTACAGGCCGTTACACTTACCCTAACCATCTATCCTTTTATTTTTGGTAAAGCTATTGAGAAAGTGATGGCATCCAAGTTCTAGCGGCATCTCTTCTGCCTTCACTATAATTAGGTGTCAGACACTGCCCAGAGATGGTTTTTCTGGAGCTGATGAACCATCCCTTCTTGGTCTTGAGCCACATCTAAACCCCTCTGCAGTTTCTGCTAGAGTGCTCTGCAGTCTTTGACACTATGATCATACAACACTGGTGACACTTGTAGGAGATCTTGTGGGAATGAAGGGACCAGCACTATGCTAGACCTGCTAATTCCTATTGTAGCCTATTGTGCAGGTTCTGTGAGACAGAATCTAACCAGACATGATGGGTACTTGCTCTGTGTCATCTGCACCATTATCCTTGCAAGCCCTGCAAGGCTCACTACTCTCCTGGTCTTCATGAGACAGCTCAGAATTATGGTGAGGGGCCAAGAGCTGAAACACCATCAAAAAGGTGGGTGACACCCCTCAGTGCCTATAAGTCACACCTGGCTATATCTTCTGTGAGGCGGTGCCAGGCTGAACCAACAAGGGTTTAGTAATAGGACTCAGACTATTTAACTTCTTCATACTCAATTATTCCTCTTCTTCCCTGATTCTAGTTCGGTCTTTGTGATTAAATATTTTTAAACTGGGAAAGTCACAAGGAATTTCAGCCTGGAACCTCTTGTCTGGGCCACACACTTCTAGGAGAAAGAAGACAGACAAGTCTAGTGAGTTAGAGCAAGGAAGCCAGGATTCCTGGATCTGGTCCCTGCTCTGCCACTAACTCATTATGTGGCCTTGACAAATCACTTCTCCTCCCTCCAATATCTATGGTTCCTTATCTGCTCAATGATAATACCACCACTAATCTTTCTCTCAGGTGTATAATTACTGAATGGCTAAGTGCTTAGAGAGGCTCAGGAAAAAGGCACTATTGACAAGTGCTATTGTACAGTGATAATAATTATATTATCTCTAAATACTTCTGTAAGGGGAAAGAATTATAACCACAAAACAATAGATATTCTACAATACTGCATAGGGATGGCATTTGTTAATATGCCAGTGCTGCTACAGTGTGGCTTGTTGCTGTCTGACAAAGCAGGTTTATGTGAAGCAGAAGTCCAGGTAAGAATATGTGGTGCTAGAGTCCTCTGCCAAAAAAGAAAAGGAAGAAATATTTTCAGCAGCAGGTAGAAACACAATTTAGATATTTTCAGGAACTGCCCCACTTACTCAGCAGGACTATTTGTCCCAAGTGCTGTTGTGCAGCTGAAGATTTCCCCATTTGACCAATTGTGCTGCAAATACAGAGGTTTGGTATAAGCACAGACACATCATCTCTCCCAAGGAACACTTTCTTTGCATCATTCTCCTTTCTGCCCTAACTCTTGGCTCAAGCAGGAAGTACAGCTGAGAGTTTCTCTCTGAGCAGATACTATTCTTGCTGCGTTAGTTTCTTGGTGAGAGAAATAAAACTGGCACTGTCCCTCTTTGTGAATTGCTTGTTCACTTCTGGTTTTTGGGCTCGACTCCACTCTCATTGACTGTCTTTTGACTGGTTTGCTGTGGATGCCCCAGGACACCAGCAGGAAGTTCCAGATGTGTCTCAAGGAGCTCTGCTTGTATCAAGGGGAGATAACTTAATCTAGTGGTCACTGAAAGAAAAAGAAATGCTTACGATGGATTGTTCAGAGATTCTAAGACCGGCAAGGATCATCTAGTCCGACATTCTGTCTAACATAGGAATATAGGACATAAGACTGGAAGGGAGTTCCTTGGTCATCGAGTCCAGGGCTGCCCACAGGATTCAGAGGGCCTGGGGCAAAGCAATTTCGGGGGCCCCTTCCATAAGAAAAAGTTGCAATACTAGAGAATACTATATTCTCGTGGGGGCCACTGCAGGGCCTGGGGCAAATTGCTCCCCCGCCGGGCGGCCCTGATCGAGTCCAGTACTCTGCTATCACAGGCAACTTCATAATATAATCTTGTTCACAAATTTATCAAACTCCATTTTAAATCTAGTAAGGTTGTTTTCCCCCAGTATTCCTCTAGAATGCTGTTCTAGAACTTCATTGTTCTAGTGGTTGGAAGCCTTCTAATTTCCAGGTTAAATTTATTCAGGGCCAGTTCATACCCATTTGTTCTTATGCCAACATTGTCCTTTAGTTTAAATAGCTGTTCTCCTTCTCTGATGTATTTATAGAGAACAATCATAGCCCCTCTGAGCCTTGTTTTACTAAGCTAAAAGAGTCAAGCTCTTTTAGTCTCCTCTTGTAAGATGGGCTCTTCATTCCTGTGATCATCCTAGTAGCCTTTCTTTGCATCTGCTCCAGTTTGATTTAATTTTTCTTGGATGTGGGGTGACCAGAATTGTACAAAGTATTCCAGAGGAGGTCTTACTACTACCCTGTATGATGTCATAAATACTTCCCTATCTCTACATTAAATACTTTGCCTGATACATACTAGGCTTGCATTTGCCTTTTTTATGGCTTCATCATAGTGATGGCTCATAGTCATCTTATGATGGACTAAAACACACAGATCTTAGTCCCTAAGAGCATGACTTTGCAGATTGTACTATTAAATTTCATCACATTTCTATTGCTTACATCATCCTAATTCTTCCTGTATAATATTTTGATCCTCCTCTGTATTTACAGTGCCTCCCGATATGTGTCACCATCACATTTCATTAGCACACTCCAACTTTTTTTGCTACTGTCATTAATTAAAATATGTAATGAGATCTATTACAAAAACAGATCCTTGAGGAACTCACTAATAATTTCCCTCCATCCTGATAGTTCTTTGGCACAACCCATGTTAGCTCCACTTTAGCCAATGCCTTACCCACTTTACAATACCTGTGCTAATTCCTATCTTCTCTAGCTTAATTAATATTTTCTCATGTGGCACCATGACCCATCTAGCCCAGTATCCTGTTTTACTATAGTGGCTAGTGCCAGATGCTTCAGAGGGAATGAACAGACAGGACAATTTCAATTGCTTTATCCCCTGTTGTCCAGTCCCAGCTTCTCGCAGTTGAAGGTTTAGGGACATCCAAAGCATGGGATTGACTGCTGCTGCAGCTAATGTTTTCAGGGCCCTATCCATTACAGCACCAAGATCTTTTTCTTGGGTGGTAATAGTTATTGTAGACACACACACACACCCACTCCATAATTTCATATGAGTAGTTGGGACTATGTTTTCCAACGTGTATTACTTTGCACTTATCAGCATTGAATTTCATCTGCCATTTTTGTTACTCAATCAGCCAGTTTTGTGAGATCAGCTTTGAACTTGCTATCTTGACTAATTTTGTACCATCTGCTAATTTTGCCACCTCACTGTTAACCCCCTTTTCAATAATTTATGACTATGTTGAACAACATGGGTGCTGGTACAGAGCCTAGGGGGACTCTGCTATTTACTTTGATCTTCTGTGAAGAACTGAGCATTTATTCCTATCGACTCATAGAATATCAGGGTTGGAAGGGACCTCAGGAGGTCATCTAGTCTAACCCCCTGCTCAGGGCAGGACCAATCCCCAGACAGATTTTTGCCCCAGATCTCTAAATAGTCCCCTCAAGGACTGAACTCACAACCCTGGGTTTAGTAGGCCAATGCGCAAACCACTGAGCTATCCATCCCCCTCCCTATCTTTTAACCAATTATTGAACCATGAGAGGACCTCCGCTCTTAGGCCATGACTGCTTAGTTTTCTTAAGTGCCTTTCATGTGGGACTTTTTCAAAGGCTTTCTGAAAGTCCAAGTACACTATAGAGACTGGATCACTCTCGTCCACATACTTGTTGACCCCCCTCAAAGAATTCTAATAGATTGGTGTGGCATGATTTCCCTTTGATAAAACTGTTTGACTCTTCACCAAGATATTGTGTTCATCTATGTGTCCGATAAATTTGTCCTTTACTATAGCTTCAACCAACTTGCCTGGTAATAAAGTTAGGTTTACCTACCAGTAATTGCCAGGATCACTTCTGCATCCTGTTTAGCTCCTCCGTAGTAGCCGTGTTTTCCTTGGGTGCTCTTTTAGCAGCTCAGTTGTCCAGTGGCCTGACTGTTTGGCAGGCTTCCCGAGTCTGCTGTACTTACAAATACTTTTGCTCTTAGTTTGTGTGTCCTTGTCTAGTTGCTCTTCAAATTCTTTCTTGGCCTGCCTTACTATACTTTCACACATGACTTGCCAGAGTTTATGCTCCTTTCTATTGTCCTCACTTGGATTTGACTTCCAATTTTTAAAATGATGCCTTTTGTCTCACACAGGCCCTATTTCTCTGCTGTTTAGTATGGTAGCATTTTTTTTAGTCTTCTTACAGTTTTTTTTTAATTTGGAGGTACATTTAATTTGAGCCTCTATTATGGTGTTTTTAAGTAGCTGCCAGGAAGTTTGCAGGCATTTCACCTTTGTGACTACTCCCTTTAATTTCTGTTTAACTAGTTTCTTAATTTTTATGTTGTTCTCTTTTTCTCTTCTTGGACTCTTTTTATTTATATGGCTAAAGAACCTCTGTTTGTTCTAATTTCCTTCACAATGGCTAATTCTGCTTGACTTTTGGCCATTCTCCCTTGAGACCTATACATTTTTACCTCCAAGATATAGCTTTCTTTGCAGATCAGTGCCTTCTTCCATTCCTCATAGGCTCTCTGCTTATGCCTAATATCTGTTTTGAAGTGGTTATTCAGCCAGTTAGGTCTGAAGCCCTTCTCTAAAAGTCTTTTCCTCCTTGCTTAGGATGCAGGCATTTAAATGCCTCAGCTCTTCAGTCCCATTGACTTCACTAACTAGTTCCTTTAGTTTCTCAAAGTCTGCTCTTTTGAAATCTAAATTTTTTGCTGACCTGCCATGCCATAGAATTCCCTCCTCTCCTCCTGCCCTCAGTTCCAACCAGTATTCCTTCATCTACTTCATAACTTCAGGTTGAGCTACAGCATATATTTTAGAATGTCAGGAGGATCAAAATGTTAATGGTTTTTCCTATAACCTTAATTCAGCTTATATCAGTACTTCTCAAACTTTTGCACTGGTGACCCCTTTCACATAACAAGCCTCTGAGTGTGACCTCCCCCTTATAAATTAAAAATATATAAAAATTCATTTAACACCATTATAAATGCTGGAGGAAAAGCGGGGTTTGGGGTGGTGGCTGACAGCTTGCAACCCCCTATGTAATAACCTCGCGACCCCCCCGAGGGGTCCCAACCCCCAGTTTGAGAACCCCTGGCTTATACTGAACAGCACCTAGGGTTGAGAGAGAGATTTACTTACACAGACATGTTTAAGAAAAACAGGGTTTTGCTTCCTGAAAATACTCCATCTGTGAAATTTGGCCACTGTAACCCACTGCAAATAACTAGAGCCCTGCAAATCTGCAGATATCCATTTTATATCTGCATACCATATTTGTGGATCACATATGGAGGCAAATCCAAATTTTATATCTAGAGCCCTGCAAATCTGTGAATAGCTGCTTTATATCCATGAACCATATTTGCCAATCTTGGCATGGATGCAGATAACCACAAATCTCAGATGTCTCTGACTTTTAGATGCTTGATACAATGCACTAAGTCAATTTGTTTGGATTTAATTTAGCTTGTAACATTTAAGGTAGAATCAGTCACCTTACACAGCTCACAGGATCTAGCAGTCGGACCCTGGTTATGCCCCCACCAAATCAGTACCACAACTTTTTGTGGCAGTACTGGCGAGGCAGACACCTTGCCCTTCCATCAGCATGGGATCTTGCACCTGCATTATGCTGAGTTAATATGACATAATCTATGGGTAAAGCAAACTTGCAAAATTACGTGAATATCACCTCCCATGGTGTTTTTGCAGGGGGGGAACATGTTGAAAATCAAAACAAGACCCTCACCTGCCTGGTGTGCCATTTAATCTTACAGCCCACAACTAATCCTGCTATCCAGCTCTGCTGAACACAGCATCAGCAGTTCAAAACATATATTGTACATTTATGAAATAAAGTGACAGCCATTTATGAATAAATAGTAATAAAGATTATGGAAATTAAAAAAAATCTAATGTGGATTGGTCTCATGGGACACAGTCCTGAGAAGCCATTCACACCAGCGCAATCCTTGCTTACATGAAAATTCAGGATCAGCTGCTACAATGTTAGGTATGGTATAAAATATAGGCAAATAGCAGCCATGGGCCTAATCACCTGAGTAAGAGTTTGTAGGACTGTATCTATCATTTTATAGGAAAGTTTAAAAACAGCTTTCCATCTATTACAATTTTTTCTATTATGCTCTTCAGGATCTATTTTTTACCTAGCCATGACTTTAATACCCCAACGCTCTCAGCTAGTTACTTCAGAAGAGACAACATTTCACACTGAAAGAGAATTCATAGTCAGCATTTTGGGCTTGATCTTGCCTTCCATGTGACTTGACTTCATTATGCGATTAGAGTGCAAAATTGAAGATGTGTTACGTGTTGTATGAATGGACAAAACTGACTGATTAGCTAAGGTTTAGCCGTTTAAGTGCTAGTATGTATTATTTTTCTTATTTAGTCTATAAGGTGCCACAGGACTCTTTGCTGCTTTTCTTATTTAGTGGCTTAAATTGCTACTGATCCAATCAGTAAAGGAAGCCTTGGAAAATACACTTTAGCAAATGGGGAAAGTGAGGCTTGTAATATCCAGCAACAGTTTGGCTCTGTGCAGAACATTAACCGTAATTTTGTTGACTCTTCATCTCAATTCTTTGCTGCCCCAGTTAAACATCATTTGCTTTGCTTTAAAGTGAGTTGTATTTGCACTGAACTTTTTAATTCACTAATTTCATGGCACAGAGACTGCTCCTTTGAATGTACAGATCACAGTAGTAACTCACTTGCTAGTTCAGTATCTGAGTCCATCACACATATAAAGTTCTATAATCTAGAAAGTTACTGAAGTTTTTGTATATGGAGCTTAATTCCGTACCTTTGACGTCAATGGGCATTTTGATAAGGAATGAATAAGGACTTCTGTATTTGAATTAATAATTACAGTTCGTTATTTGCTAAATGTCTCTTTAAAATCTTCCTCTCAGTGTTAAGTATAGCTAATCATATATGCATATCCACAAAAATATCATAAATATGTATGAATTGTGATGAAATATCAGCCTAAACAATGGATGATGAGAAAATAATCCATGCTACAACTACAGCAATAAAATAGCAAAGCACCACTGAATTTCCCGCATTAACCTGTTCCCAATGTTCAAAAGACACCATGTGCTGTGTGCTTTATATATCAGCTCCCAAAATATCTGACTCCTGATAGGATGAGAAAAATACTGTCATGCTCTTGCACCAAGCCAATTACAAAGCTGTAGTTCCTGTGCTGTTAAAGATGTTTCCTGTTGATAGCACAAAGGGACAACATAGCATTTATTTGCTAATGTTATCTGGGACCTTTGTGACCTCTCGGAAACCTTAACAATTATAAAGTTCACAACATTTAGAAGCACCTCTGTCTTGGTGCTTTTAATAAACACTTGTTCTGCAGATAGTCACTTGCTATTGGTCAGAAATGAATCAGAAAGGGCTAGAATGTACAGGAACTCTACTCAAATAATGAAAGGACCATTAAAGCAGCTTTCAAATCAGGCAGAAACTTCACTGGCAAGTCCCAGTACTATTTAAATTGAATAATGAAGAGAGATGCATTGTGCAAAATAAAATATTTCCTTTTACCAGTTTTAAATTTACTGCCTTTCCATTTAATTGAATGTTGTCTTGTGCATGTATTTTGAGAAAAGTTAAGCAGAAGCAGCTGATTTACCTTTACACCATTAATTATTTTATATACCTGTCATATCCCCTCTGGTCATCTCTCTAAAGATTATAGTCCTAATCTTTCCAACTTTCCTGTTATGAATTTCCAATGTGCTAACCAATTTTGTTGTGTCACTTTGGCCAGCCTCCATTTCTGCTAGATCTTTGTGGCAATGGAAGATCAGTCCTGAACACAAAACTCCAATATTTTAGGCAATTGCTGCTGACACAGTACTTGATTTTCTCTAGGGGTAGTGGCAGTGGGGCTCTGGTGGTGATTTTAAAGGGCCAGGGGCTCTCGGCCACTGCTACCACAGCAGAGCCCTGGACCCTTTAAATCTCCACCAGAGCCCCGAGCCCTGGGGTAGCGGTGGCAGCCAGGAGCCCCTGGGGCTCTGTCGGCAATTTAAAGGGCCTGGAGCTCCGCTGCTGTAGCGGTGGCTGGGAGCCCCTGGTCCTTTAAATCACTGCCAGAGTCCTGGGCTGCCGCTGGAGCCCAGGGGGCTCGGGCACCGATTTAAAGGGCCTGGAGCTCCCTGCAGCAGCCGGAGCCCCAGGCCTTTTAAACCACCACCTGAGCCACCTCCACCACCTAGGGGCTCCGGTGGCAATTTAAAGGGCCCAGAAAAGCTCTTGCTGGTACACCAGACTGGACCGGCTTACTTTCACCTCTGCTTAGAGGTGCACTTTACTTAGTCTCAAGCACTTAAAACACATCTACAACATCCCCAACCCTCGATAATTACCGAACCTGAGTATGGCTCTCGAGTGGCACAGTGGCAGCCCATCTACCAGTGGGGAACACAAGATGCATCCAGAGAGAGAGTCCAGTCCTGAAGAGTCCCCCTACCTCAAACTTTTTCCCCTTATTTATACATTAGTAATGGAATGACATGTCCCTTAAAGAAAACTTGTTAAGCAAGCAGTTGGTTTCAGGCACTTTACTGGTTTGCCAAAATCTCCCTGTACAAAAGGACTGGATGCAGACCAGGTCATTGTTGTTCCTTAGTCACTGGTGGGAGCTGATGGGAAAAGAAAGAGCTCCTTGGGATTGCTCCTTTTTGACAAGCCTTTTTCATTATAAATTAGATGAGGAAGGCATGAGGGTTGGGGGTAGTGTAGGCAAACCCTATATTACAAATGGAAAACTTCAGGGACATCAGCTAAAGAGACAGATCTTGCAACCAGTTCCATGTGGGCACACCCTCACACTCAGGCAGAGCCCCAGTGACTGTATTAGATTAATTAATGTGTGGAAGTATGTAACTACTTACATCTAATAACGTGTGTGCACAGTCCCCTAGTGGGCAATGTAGTTATGTATCATTTTACATTGGCAAGTTTATTTCTTTGCTCTTGCTGCCCTCTAGTATTTGTCTAGATGTACTACCACTGCCTGGTACAAGAAAAGCAGGAGTGTCAATGGTAAGGGGAATCAGCGAACGGTAAAGGTATAGAAAGTATAGTCATGCCAGAGTGGAGAGTAAGATATAAAATTTAGAGATCATATTCAAAGACTGTTAATTGGTAAGAAATTTACTTTTGTTGAAGACTATTTAATGAACGCTACAAGACAATATTGAAATAGCCACAACCTTCTAAATCAGAAAACATACATACATTTAAAGGAAGAATGTGTCATTGATCCTCTTCCATTGACTTTCAACAGCCCAAACACAAGTCTGAGAAGCTGGGAACCTTAAGCAGAAAGGTTACAGAATTGCTGAGGGAGATAGCAAACCTTTCCCCTCTAGAACGTTTAGGAGATTTAAGCAGGCAATAGGGTAATTTGAAGTTAATATACCGGTGCAATGTTGAGGTGTCTGGTAGGTATGTTGTCCTACTGTACATACACTACCTCCTGCACCAACTCTGATAGGACACATTAACTGCCTCACAGCTACCCTGGTTCTCTAGTAAAGGGGAAGGAGCTCCCCGCTCCCCCGAATCAAACTGCTTAACTTTCTGAAAATGGGACATGTTTTATCTTAAAGCATTTGAGACAGTTGTGCCTGGAATTGTTTTATACTGTCTAGTGAGTTAAGCATAGAATTCTACTTGTCATAATTCTAGAGTCTTACAAAGTTTCCATACTTTTTATAGAAATGTTTGAAAACCCAAACTATGGTACAAGAAAAAGTGCATGTGTAGGTCTAGCCCTGAACACCGCCAGCTTGATAGCAACACGAGGCCTCTCTGTCAAATAGGCTGTTTAGCACTGTTTACTACTGAGTTGAAGACAACCCTACAGAGGCTTTCCGGGATACTGCAGAATTGTCCCACCTCCAGTCAGACAGCCCTTGTGCTGCTGAGGAGGAAGAAAGGCCCAGGGAAGCAAAGCAGTCAATGGGAGCAGAGGGAAACCTTCTCATAGTTGAGACCCTCCTTCCAGATGGTGCTGGGGTTGCCTCTTGCACTGAGGTTACCTCCTTGGGGGAGGGAAACTCCAGTTTCTAGGAAAAGGCAGGTGTTAGTAATGGGAGATTTGATCATTAGAAACGTAGATAGTTGGGTTTGTGATGACCGGGAGAACCAAATGGTGACTTGCCTGCCTGATGCGAAGGTTGCGGATCTCTCGAGCCATCTAGACAGACTTATGTGTAGTGCTGGGGGGGGAGCCGGTGGTCGTGGAACATGTAGGTACCAGTGACATAGGGAAGGGTAGGAGAGATGTCCTGGAAGCCAAATTTAGGCTGCTAGGAAAGAGATTGAAATCCAGGACCTCTATGGTGGCATTCTCAGAAATGCTCCCAGTTCCACGCACAGGGCCAGGGTAGGCAGGCAGAGTCTTCAAGTCCCCTGCCTCCATATGCGTGGACTGGAGACGATTGGGTGTAGAAGGAGAGGTGTTTTACATTCATTAGGAACTTGGTGAAACTTTGGATGGGGGGAGCTATATAGGAGAATGCACACCTAACCAAAGTGGACCCAGATGCTGGCACTAAACAGTTTTAAACAGCCATGTTTTAATAGGAGAGGTGGGAAAGCCGACTGCGCAGAGGGAGAGGAGGAGGAAGCGTATGGTGGATCGGAAGATTCTCTTAGGGGACAGTCTGGATGATTAGAGACGTCTCAGCGGCGAGGATCGCTATAGGGAGCAGAGGATGGAACAGGCATAATGTAGCGGCCGATCAGATGTAAACGTACTTAAAAAAGATTCTGACACATCAGAAAGGGCAGACAAATAAACAGGGAAAGTTTTTAAAGTGTATACACAAATGCTAGAAGTCTAATAATAAGCATGGCGTGAACGTAGAGTGCTCGTGATAAAGGAGGATCATTGAATATAAGAGGATCACAGAAACCTCTGGACAGAGCAATAATGGGACACAATCATTCGGGGGGGGTACAAATTATCGGCTAAGGACAGAACAGGTCATGCAGGGGAGCGAGTGGGCACTATATGTGAAAGAAATGTTAAATTCAAATGAAGTTGAGAATCTATAGCAAAAGATCCCACATGTTCCACAGATCTCTATGGATAGAATGTCTGCTCTAATAAAAATATAACATTAGGATTACTTCTACCACTGACCAGGACAGTAATGTGATGATTGAAATGCTTAATGGGACAATTAGAGAGGCTATCAAAAACATTCCTACACTGTCAGGGTATTTAACACTAGAACTAAATTGCCTAAATGAGAGTTGTGAATCTCCATCTCTGGAGATTTTTAAGCAGTGGTTAGAATAATGTCTATCAGGGCAATGTTAGACAGTATTTGGTCCTGCAATAGGGCAGGGACTGGACATCGATGAATCTCCAGGTGCCCTTCCTAGGTCTTAGAGTTTATGAATCTATGAAAAAGAAGCAGTGAGATAAAAAGACTTTCCGGGCTTAAAAGTGGAAAGTTCAAATCTGTGAGCAAAAGAAGGAGCTAACATGCCAAATTAAGTGCAAGAGTTGTAATAGAGAAAGCAGAGGAGTTTGAAGAACGGCTAGCCAAAAACTCCAAAGGTAATAACAAAATGTTTTTTATAGTACCATCAGAAGCAGGGGCCTGCACAACAACAGTGGGAGGCCCTTGACAATCGAAATACAAAAGGAGGCTTAAAGCGATCAGTCATGCGGTGAACTAAATGGCATTCTTTGCTTCAGTCTTCAGGCTGAGGATGTTAGGAGATTCCAACCTGAGCTGGGGCTTTTTTTGGTAGGCTGCAAATCTGGGAACTGTCACAGATTGAAGTGTCACTAGATGAAGTTTTGGAATGTTAATTGATTAAACTCACACATTAACAAGTCACAGGACCGATGGCATTCACGCAGAGTTGTGCTGAAAGAACTCAAATTGTAAGTGGCAGGAACATACTAACTCAAGGTTTGTACCTGTTCCTTTAAAAATTGGCTTCAGTACCAGACTGGAAGTTAGCTAATGTAATGCCAATATAAAAAGAGCCTTAGAGGTGATCCCACGCAATACAGGCCGGTAAGTCTAACGTCAGTTACGGGCAAATTAGTTCGAAACAATATTTAAGCAATAAATATTGTCAGACACATAGAAAAACAATGTTGAGCAAAGTAGGCAACATGGTGTATGATCTTTGTAAAGGGAAATCATTGTTTTAATCTAAGTCTATTAGAGTTCTTGAAGGGAGTCAACAACACATGTGGACAAGTGGGATCCAGTGGACATGAGTTGCTATTAGATTTTCCAGAGCCTATTGACAAGGTCCCGTCACAAAGGCTTCTTAATGTAAATTAGTCGTCATGCGATAAAACGGAAGGTCCTTTCATGGATTGAGAAACCTGGTAAAAGACAGGGAGACAAAGGGTGGGATTAATGGTAAATTCTCAGAATGGAAGGGGTAAGTAGTGTGTTCCCAAGGTCAGGTCTAGGACCATCTATGTTAATTTATTCATAAATGAATTGGAGAAAGGAGGTAACAGTGCGGTTGGCAAAGTTTGCAGATGATACTAACTCATCCAAGATTAGTTAAGACACAAGCAGATTGTGAAGACTTCCTAAAAGATCTCACAAAACTAAGTGATTGGGCAACAAATATGGCAAGATGAATTTACATGTGCGATAATGTAAAGTAGATGACATAGAAAAAAATAACTTCAACTTATACAGTAACAATATGATGGGAGGCGCTATATTGTAAGCTACAAAAGTCAGGAAAAATCTTGGAGTCATCGTGGATAGTTTCTGAAGATGTCCACACTGTGCAGAGGTGGGTCAAAAAACGCAAACAGGATGTAGTAAATCATTAAAAAGCGGAAGAGAATAGATGAGAAATATTAATTGCCTTATATAAATCCATGATTATGCCCACATCTTGAATACTATGTTACAGATTGTTCTCCTCACCTCAAAAAAAGATATTCTAGCACATGACAGGTTCAGAAAAGGGAACTAAAATGATTAGGGGTTTGGAGAGGGCTCCATATGAGGAAAGATTAAAGAGGCTAGGTCTCTTCGGCTTGGAAAAGAGGAGACTAAGGGGAGATATGATAGAAATATAAAATCATGAGTGATGTTGAGAGAGTGGATAAGGAAAAGTTATTTACTCATTCCCATAGTAAAAGAACTAGAGGTCACCAAATGAAATTAATAGGCAGCAGGTTTAAAACAAATAAAAGGAAGTTCTTCACGCAGCGCACAGTCAACCTGTGGAACTCCTTATCTGAGGAGGTTGTGAAGGCTAGGACTATAACAGTGTTTAAAGGAGAACTGCATAAATTCATGGTGGTGAAGTCCATAAATGGGATTAGCCAGGATGGGTAAAGAATGGTGTCCCTAGCCTCTGTTCGTCAGAAGATGGAGATGGATGGCAGGAGAGAGATCACTTGATCATTGCCTGTTAGGTTCACTCCCTCTGGGGCACCTGGCATTGGCCGCTGTCGGTATACAGATACTGGGCTAGATGGACCTTTGGTCTGACCTGGTACAGCCATTCTTATGTTTAGTTCTTTCATAACTCACCCCAGACTTCAGGATTTTGGACTCTAAGACTCTAGAAACCAGGGTGAAGAATAAGATCACCCAAAGTTTGTAATAATTTCTGTAAAATGGAAGTCTCAGGATTATTCAGACAGATGAGAAAGCCAGATAGATTCACAACATGGATTATGAGATGTGGATCCAGCAGTTTTAAAAAAAAGTGCAGAACTAGCTTTTTAAAACAATTTAGTAAGTATTTCAAATCTTAAATCCTGATCTGTGGAATAGAAGGAGCTTACTCATGTAATGCTGTGCCATATTTGCATCCATGTTAAAACTTGTAAATTGGCAAGAAGCAGGGCACATTCAAGAAAAGCGTATGATTATTCTAGCTGGTATAAAGCTATGACTTACTAAGTGCCCCAGACTAGAGCTGGATTGTGCACCAGAAAATAAGTAGAGTTAAATCACTGAATAAAACTAACTGCAGACTGGTGTGAGTGGTGAACAATCAGGAAGCCAGAGACTAACACATTATTCTCCTATAAATTCTACAGAACTCTCCAGCTCTAAACAGCTATCAAGCTGACCAGAAAGTCATCTGACTTTAATTACCTCAACTACACACAGATCTACTCTTTTAAGCCACAAAATGGCATTCACCATAGGTGGTCCAGCCCACCATGCTTGCTAGAGAAACATTTATGATTTTTTAAAATTAAATAATTCAGGCCAATTAGAACAGATGACATGCAGATATGTGAGCATCTCATGTATGGTTCTGTACATGTGCCATTCACAGACAGAACTGGACACATGCAAGCTACCAATAATTCTATCCCATTCAAGGACAGTGGATTAATGGACAGACACCAGATAAAACAAACTATAGCCACAGGATGTAGGACTACTTTATTATGCCATTACTAGGACCCTGCAGCCAAAGAAGCATCTTGAAAAGCAGAAAGGCCCAGTTGCTAATCAAATAAGGTAGTAGCCAGATCACAGTAGCCATTACAAATGTTGGAAATGAATGTTTCACCATGTTCACTGTCCACGAAGTGGAGGCATCTGTGATGGGGTGGACTCCCCACACTAACCTTGCAAGAGCTGGATTAGGACAGGTGGGCCCAATCAGCTAATTAGGCTCCAAACGGGAGATTTGGGTTGGAGGCAGCTAATTAAGGACAGGGTCACCTGTGCAGGAACAGGCCAGCTATTAAATTGGAAATGTCTATCCTCTAAGGAGAAATGCAGAGAGCACTAGGAACTGGAGGACCCTAAAGTCCATTGAGCAGAGACTCACCCAAGAGAGACAGGAAATCTGGCCTGAATATTTCCACCTGGAACCTCCACTGTGATTATGCATATTTGGAATTCTCACATATGAAGAGTAATCAACAGTAGAATGCACCTATACGTTCCTTTAAAAGGAAAAATTGCTCTCTTGCAAAGCAGGTTCTAGAGTCCCATCACCTTTCAGTACCTCAGCTTCCTGTTCTTCTAAATGAGAGCAAGACTTCCATACTTCATAGCTGAGCTGAAAAGGCTGGGCCATTAATATTAAAGTTCTGAGAGCTACAAATCATTATGAAAGCATAAAATGTTGTATGGACCTCAAGCAAACAGGCACCTCTGTGAGCAGCTGCTTGTCTAATACTCTAATACAGTTGCTCACTCACTATTTTCATAAGTTCTATAATTTGTAGGTTATTTTTACTTCTGACATGAAGCTCCTGGCAAGTCAGGATTTCCTGTTACAGTAAAACCTCTTATGAACACCTTGGGAATGGAGGTTGTTCAAAACTCCGTAATGTTTTGGTCAGAACATTATGATTTTTTCCAATGTTTACAACTGAACATTGACTTAATACAGGTTTGAAATTTTACTATGCAAAAAAAAATGCTGCTTTTAACGATCTCAAATGAAACAAGCACAGAAAGTTTCCTTACCATGTCAAAAAGATTAAAAGTAAACTGCTAGGAAAAGTTTAAACACGGTACTGTACTGTATTTGTGGGGGGTTGTGTTTTTTTTGGTCTCTGCTGCTGCCTGTGTACTTCCAGTTCCAAATGAGGCCTGCAGTTGACCAGTCAGTCTAATTCTGAGGTTGTACTGTACTTCAGTTCTGGCTTCAACCATTAGATGCTGCTGTTGGGAATCTGAACTGCAGGCCTTGGGGAAGCAACAGCTGCTGGGGACAGGTGGAGACAACTTAGGACAGAAGGCGAGGCAATTCTTACCTGCTCTTCTCTCCCTCTGCTCTGTGCTGTACTGGGGAAATTTAGTAGTCAGAGGGTTGAAAGGGTGGGGAAGAAGGTGGGACCCAAGCAGGTGTTAGTGTTCCTCTCCTTTCTGAACTGCAGGGAACTGGCTTCAGCCCAGCTGTATTTTCCCTTCCACCTCCACTACTGCTAGCCTTCAATGTAGCAGCAGGGATCAGTATATTACAGAACAGTTGTGTAGGTAGGAGTGGGAACAGGGGATGAGATAGTGCTAATTAGAGGGAAGGGGCTGGGTAATGGGGTAGGAGCAATGTACCCTTGGGGGGAGGGGGAAGAGAGAGAGAGAACGAACACAGGGCACAGGGCAATTCTCAGCGGGATTTGCTAAAAGTCTGCGATGGAAGTAAAGGAGGTGGTGTGGAGAATGGAAAGGGGCTGTGGGCCCCCTTCACTGTAAGTAAAAAGGAGACTGATTTTTCACCACCATGGTTAGTTTAATTAACTAAACTTGAATTAGTTCAGATTAAACCTAAACATATTTTAAATATCAAAAAGTTAAACTATAGTCTGTGAGAAAAAGGTATGAATTATCTTCAAAGGAATTACTATGGTAAAATTAAAGGAATACATTTTCAGCAGGGTTTTCTGGTAGTAAGGATTCATGTAGCACTTCCATTCAACTATTACTGGGTTTGAAAAAGGGTTGTTGCAACATAAGGGCAGACAGGTTATTAATAAAGGTCTGTATGTGCTTGAGCACTGTTTCAAATTAACAAGCCTATAAAAGTAAGAACTGAATCACCCACAGAAGGGTAAGTCTCTTGTTTTTGGTCCTACAAATCAGCATTTTTGCAGGAATGTTCTCAGATGTGCCAGGGTGCTACTAAAATTAGATGTGCACATTTCAGAACCAAAGTGATTGTAAGAGATGTTACCCTTTCAGTGTTCACACACTAAGCAACAAGAAACTATAGCCTTGCTGGTTTATGTTGCTGAATTCCCAGCTACTTATGACAGGAATTGGCACATTCTGGCTAACTAATTTAAGAGTCTGTGAAACCACACTGACTTGGAAACCTAGGTGAATACATACATATCTTTTCCTGCTCATTTTATAATAAAAAGATAAGTGGTGAACATCTTGTTTAAAATAATTATCTACAAGGAGAGCAACACTATTCAATTCACAGTTGCAGATTACCAAACTAAAGTTATAGAAACCAGCCAGGAGGTGACAGATTACCAATGCAAAATGAAGACTGCCATGGCAAATTGTAAAGGAACAAATTTTAATATTTAGCCAAAGGAAGAGGAATATAGAAATAGTCTCTAAACAAAGACCAGCACTAGATTAATGTCACAGCTCTTATTTCTGCCTTTTGAAGTATATGATAATGTGAATGACAAACTGTGAAGGTCTTTCTACTGTAATTTGTGCAGTTTGATAAATATGCACATGTAGTTGATTGACCTGTGTACCGCAAATATTTCATGTCGACAGTCTTACAGTGTGATAGTAATCAAATTGGGCATATTAAATTAATACTTTCAACATTTATAAAACATGCTCCAGGAGTTCAGAATCAATCCTCTGTTAACTGGAGGTACTTTAATCCACAGGCAGATTCAGACTCTTTTACCTTACAGCAACTGAAGAATGATAGCGGAGTTTAATGATGCAAGAATGATTTCTTGTTCTTTGCTGCCTACGGCCACTCCAATATAATCGAACTTCAGCAGCTGTAAAGAGCCAGTAAAATACTGTTCTGGTTTGTAAGGTTCATGCTTCAACAAGGAAAACCAAAACTATAACACACTGCCACATTTAACAAGCAAATAATTAAAAGTACTACATAAACAATGTAGGCTGAAGACATCATCTGATGGGTTATGTAACAGGTTAGCTAAGCACTTTATATTAAGCTTGTAAAATGGTCAATTTGGTCTCAAGATTAAAATTTCAACAAGAAATGATAGTAGTAAACCAAAATCTGGTGTAAGAGGATTTAATTTGTTTTAACATTTTGGTGGATAATAAAATCCTACAACTTACTCCAGAAAACTACATGCATCCACGCTTAATATTCTAATTATCCAGCTATGATTATGTGATTTTCCAGTTGCTTTAATAACAATGCTATTACAATCTTCAGCAGAATTAGTCCTCTCTGAAACAAATCCTCCTCTAATATCAAAGCTAAATTGTTCAGTGGAATTTTGAGAGTATTTCTATTATAATATTGCATACATATAGTACACAAATATCTACAAGGAACAAACAGGCACAGTGACCTATCCTCTCTCCCCTCTGGACATAGCTCAGGCACTTCAGAATGGCAGAATAGGGGTGGTAAAGCTTGCACCCCAATTATCTGTGCTGCACCAGTTGTGGACAGCGATATTCAGTCTTCAGTGTTGTTAAGCTAAAACCCGGCAGGAGCAATAAATTCACATTAAAAATAAAGGTTTTAAGTCCTTTTTAAAGAAAACACTGATATAACCACTGTTTAACATTTTCTGAAATTGATGCAACTACGCAGTTTGCAGCATCCTCAAAAGAAAAACATAAAAAACAAGTTCTAAAAGCTTGAAAGCGTAACATTTTGAACTGTGATGATTTCTGCCAGAAAGCTTACAATGAAGCACTGGGCAACCATTTACAAGTGGAAGAGACTGTCAAAGAAAGTAGCTTTTCAGGAGAAGCTGAAGAAAATGTAAATAATTCTTGAAAATTGAAGAAAAAAGAATTTACCTAAATCTAACCTGGATGACAAATACGTAATTTCTTATTCTTTTATCTACCAGCCCCTCTAATGACAGCAATCAGTTATCAGGAAATGCCTGAAGTACTATTAGTTATTACTACTTACAAACATGTTCCATCTGCTGAATTTTGTTTTAAACATTTAAAAGCCAATATGGTTAATCTGAAGTTTCATATTTACAAATTGAGACCTTTAATTTTTAGATTTTTTGCAATTAGAAATATCAAAGCCAAGCAAGTTTTATATGACAGTTGATACTGAGTTTTCTTAATTTGTTTGGACTTCTCAGCTTTGCATCTTGGCTCCATAATTTGAACAAGCATTGACCACGATACTCCACAGAGACTATGGGCATTTATTCTTGATGTATCTTCCCCTTCAAGTTACTATAGTAGTTTATGCACCTGTATTTTTTTTAATCAAATTTATGCTTACAACCCCCGCCCCCCCCGCAATATCTCAAGGTTTGACAGATATTAAATGGGCTGAACTTTGTCAATAAAACCAACTTTTATTTAGAATTTAGAACCCTACCTTCTTGACTCATCACTACCTTTAATAATTCCTGTGCAAGCTAAGAAATAAGCCTCAAAACTGTCAGGTGTTTTCAGTGTGAAATAAAGGCCCAGGGTTATTTACAACTAAGAATGCTTAGCAGCCACTTCAGTTGCACCATGACCTCTCTAGTTTTTAAATAATGCTTCCACTGGTTTTAAAGATGGTATTTACACACTTTTAAAATATGGAACATTGAAGTATGACTAGCAAGGCAATCCTGGCTTCTCAAAATAACTGCTACTCCTAATATGATCAGCATTTAGCAGAAGTAGTAACATGCTTTAAGAATTAGACATCCATACAACCTGCACTAATAGTCCAAACACTTAGTGTTGAACACAATTAAAAAAATGTTCTCTCTCCTCCTCAGTTCAAGTTTGCTGATATAATACCCTGGAGACAATGTTCACAGCCTTCACTACCACAAAGTTTTCTACAAACAAATTCTAGACCTGAAGATTTGTCATCTGTTCTGGTTGGAAAGAGTACTATTGTGTTCGGAGCTGATAATCTGCAAGAGAAAAATAAATTTAGAAGCGTTAGTTAAATTAGTTCATCTTATTTTTTTAATACCAAAAAAAAAAAAAAAAAAAAAAAAAAAAAAAAAAAAAAAAAAGGAGTAGCAATATCAGAGCAGAAATATTTATGATATGCCAATGCCAAATTAAAGCAAAGATTACTCAAATAACAATGAGATTTGTATAAAGGACCATGTTAGAAGAACACTAGCTGTTTACATGCTCAATAAGCAATTAAAGGAAATTTTGCCTCATTAAAGTTAAACATTCCAGGAATAGGAATTTCTGTTCACCAAACTGGACCTTTCCAATTGTTTAACAGATTCCACGACTAAGCCTCACTCTGCCAGTCTTTTCTTTGAGGTGTGTATTTTCTTAAAATGTGTCAAGTATCAGAGGGGTAGCCATGTTAGTCTGGATCTGTAAAAGCAGCAAAGAATCCTGTGGCACCTTAGACTAACAGACGTTTTGGAGCATGAGCTTTCGTGGGTGAATACCCACTTCGTCGGAGTACATGCATCTGATGAAGTGGGTATTCACCCCTGAAAGCTCATGCTCCAAAATGTCTGTTAGTCTATAAGGTGCCACAGGACTCTTTGCTGCTCTTAAAATGTATATGACAAAGGGGTTGAATCTCTGCGTTAGGTGCAAAATACTCAACCCAAGCCTAACTATAAAGTCACAGCAGTGGCACTTCCATAATAGCAGGGTAAATGGAGAGAGGAATACATTTATGAAAATAATTTGTAGCAATACTGCACATTATTAAAGAATGAGGAGTCTAGTGGAGTCATACAGGTAAATTACCTTGGGAACATACAACAAAGAGAAAAGTGTGTTAATGGGAAAACTACATGGGCAACTTCAGTGTCTACAATCTATAGCTTTCCTATTTACCTCCATTTTGGGTGATATAGCGAACCCATGGCAAAGCCTGATAACCACTCTTCTCAATTATCTTTAAGTAGCGGACCTGAAAAGAAAAAACACATTAAATTACTTTTCGACTTCAGCCTAGCAACATTTAATAGAAGATATGTTTTAGGCAAAAAGCCTTGAACAGTTCAATGTGCAGCATGGCCAAAACAGACTGAGTAGAATGCTGGGATGAGTAAAAAAAATATCATGCCATCATGTAAATAATTGGTAACTCACCTGGAATAATGTGCACAGTTCTGATCACCTCATCTCAAAAAGATATAGCAGAAATAGGAGGTATCCAGAATCAAGGGGACAAAAATAAAAGAATGGAATGCTTCCATATGAGACATTGACGAGAGAGGTGAAACAAAACGATGGGGGATATGAGAGATGTATACAAAATAAGGAGTAGCACAAAGTGTTTTTTACACTTCATAAGAGAAAGGGAGATATTAAACTCAACTAAAAAAATCTGTTTGAAATTTGTAAACAGGAAAAAAGTTTTTTTATGCAATACATACAAAAGCTAGGTAAGATTCAGAAAAGATTAAACATGCGTAAGGATAATAAAAACACCCAGTTACATTAGATGGATGTATTTTAAAAATTAATAATATAAATTCTCATGGTTCAGTTCATAAAGGATTTTCTTTCACATTCCTTGAAGCATGTGGGACTAGCCACTATCAGAAACATGATATTATACTAGATGGATCATTAGACTAATCTTACAATACAATTCCAATATTCCTAATAAGACTTTTACTGTTTTTACAAAAGAAGAAAGAAGTTTTGCACAAAATCTTAGAATTATGAACAAGGACACTAAGTCCTCAACTTACACACAGTTTCTGGAGGATCAAAATATTTAATGTACCAACAGGCCAAATCCTAATCCTATGATTTAACTAAATAAATATTCCATTTTCAGAAGCTCTTGCTTGCTTTGGGAGTAATAAAACCGAAAACTGAGCTCTCTCTTTTAGTTGTAGCCTCCTTTAAACATTTTAAATCTATTTTAGATCTATTTTGGCTTAGTGGTAGAAAAATGGAGTACATACCCTTAGTCATGAGAAAGTTAATTGGGACTAGCTTCAAACAACTATTACAATTTTTTTTTAAACTTGGACTGAAAAGATCATTCATATTGTCCAAACAGATTTGTGCTTCTATATAGTTGAATTTAAATTGACAAGCCCCATTCTGTACCATTATAAAACCATAATATAATCACACCATCATCTTTTGGTTCAGTTACACACAAAGAGCATTATCCAGCAGCTAGATGAACAAAACAAATTCCATTTATATAAATTAAATTTTCAGTCTTCTTAACCTGTATTCCTGACGTGGTGAAATATGGAATTTCAAACTTGACACTGATGGGAGGTTTGCCTTCTTTATCTTCAGCTTCAACACTTGGAAGCCCAAAGTGAGCTCGCATCAGATACTCCTTTCCCCCCTATCCAAAGAGGAAAGCAAACAAATCATTCTACCAGAAAATATCCTTTAAAAACCAAAGTGCTTCTGAGTGGCAAAGGTCTCATACCAGCTCAAAACTATGAAAATGCAGAGTCATTTAGCCCTTTTCTAAAGGCTTAAACTGAGCATTAAGTTACTAATACCTAAACAAGATCTAGAAAAAACAGTAAGATTTCCTGTTTGCGTTTCCAGTTTAAAATGATAAGTAATACTTGTTGCCTCAAGTGCCAAGCCTACAATTAGGGGAGAGGGAAAGCAGATGGTACCAGTAGTCCAACAGTACAGTAGAACTGATCCTAGAGCAAATTTTAGTCAAATTCTAGATTCCATAAATAGAAGATTTACTTTTAATAAAACTCACACTAGCAGCAATAGGGGATAACATTACACCAATACAGCTTACCGGAAATGATTTAATGGACCAGACAATTTCACTGTTTTCTGGAACCCATTTGACACTACCCACTGTGGTCTTAAATTTTGGTGAGTCTGCATCATTTGGAACTGGGATGTGAATCTCCACATTGTTGGCAGTTGATCTCCGTTTGAACTGACTCTTTGCCTAGAGAAAGCAAGCAATGCATTTTTTTTTTAAAAAATTTTCCCCACCTCCCAATAAACACCACAATTTGCAGGTTTTAACAATCTTATTTGATCAGGTTCAGAGAACTGGGAACCGTAAAACTTCTTTTTCTGTCAGGAGTCTTATGAAAGATCCATGCATAAAAGTGGTAATGCAGAGATCAGAACTAGATTGTTAAATGGAAGTATGCACAAGATGAATATAATCCATTTTGATCCTATTAATACATTTAGCATGTGTATAAGACTTTATATCTTTAAAGTGATTTTACAAACACTAATGTTGAGAATTTCTTTTTTAAATTAAAAAACTTGCACTACCCTGTTAGTAAGTCATACTGCCTTACAGGCAGAACACATCCTCCGCACTAGCTGAGTAAGTATTGATTTGAGTAAAAACAGATCAATATTTATGGAAGGAGCTGTGAAGTTACACACCATATTCTTCATAGAAATATGGTTATGATATGAATATGGCATAACTAAGATACATGAACCATCCTGCGTAAAGTGTAAGATATCATTGGCAAGGTTATGATTTACTGAATGTGATTATCCAATTTGTATGCATGTATCATTTCTGTATCTGAAGTTACAACTATTGACTATGTAACAATTAAAACTGTGTGTGTACTTGGGAAACGCCCACCAAACAGTAAGCAACCATCCTGAATGAGCCAGTTAAGGACAACAGAACTCTGAAGATACTAATCTCCCACCTTCCTGAGGAGTTTCCTGGGATGCTGCGTTAACACTACAAGGTCTGGTGATAACGTCACTTGTTGCAAAATACCACCTTGGACACTGCCAGCACTTTTCCTCTGTAGCGGGATGGGGATCAAACAAAGGTTTCCTGCTTTAGGAAAATTCTTTTTAAGGCTGGGGAGAGGGTTAATCTAGGGTTGCTCCACTGCCTACTGAAGAAGGAGGACTGTTGAAAGTAACTGAAGGGACAAAGGAACTAACCTGAGGGGAAAGGCAGGGGTGAGTCCAGACTGAGACGAGGGTCTAGTCTGCGAGAAGAAATAACCGGAACTCTAAGCTACAAGAACTCTACATCTCGCCTAAAACAATATTTAGGGTGAGAAATTACTTCTTGAAACCAGTCTCTTTAAGATCTTAAGCTTAGTATGAGTGTTTTGTTTTATTTACTCAGTAATCTGCTTTGTTCTGTTTGCTATCCCTTATAATCACTTAAAATCTGCCTTTTATAGTTAATGAATTTGTTTTGTTTATTATTAAACTCAGTTTGTGCAATTTCTAACTGCGTGGGGCAAGAAGTTGTGCATCTCTCTCAACATTGAGGGAGATGGTGAATTTTAATGAACTTGCACTGTGCAGATCTTTCTATACAGTGCAAGACAGTATTATTTTGGGTTTATTCCCCAAACGGGGTGGGCATGTGAGTGCTGGGTGAATCCTCTCACAGAGAGCTGACTTCAATCTGTGTCTGCTGCTGGGTGTGGCCCTACCTGTGTGTGTGTACTGCAAGAGGCTGGAGAGCCTAATTCAGGAAAACAGGGAGAGGGAATCTAGGCTGGTGGAGCAGAAGGGGCTCAGTGAAACCCCAGTACATCAGGTGTCATTCCATAAGGGGGATCTAACCCGTCACAGGAGCAGCTTTCCAGAAATAAAATGTATGCTTTAAATAACAAAATGTTTAAAGTTTACATGGTTCACCTTGTAGAAGGCGACTGAAATTAAGTGTAGGCATTTTGAGATCTCTGACCTTGATCATATACTCTATGCGGCTGTGGGAATGTTTCTCAATCACAGACTCAATCCAGATGAGTGGTTTTACCTGTTGGAGGAGAACAAACAACAATAAGTCTTATTTTGACTTTGCCAGGAAAATGATACATTTCCATACAGAGCAAAAAAAATCAATAAGAGAAGCCCATAGTGCTCTTTAAGACAAGAGTTAGATCAAATTCCAAAGATACTGGGCAGAAAAAAATTTAATATGCAAATATGTAATATGCAAAAATAATGATCAGGTGCGATCTGAGCATTAGTCACAAAGTCCTTAAAATATTCCATATGTATAGTTTGACAAGTATTTATAGATCATGAAAAAGTACATAAATTCAATTACCCAAGTATCTAACTCAATTTAACCCTGTTCTCTGAGAGAAATTAACCCCCAAAGCAGAAAAACATTCTCGCTCTAACCCAACAAATGTAATAACTCAGGGCATTTGAGTTATTAAACAATGCTAGCCCTAAAAATTGAGAGACAATAACTCTGGACTTAAAAGTATTTGTTTAAATTCAGTAGTCCAAAAATAAAAAGTCAGAAGTCCCACAGGCTTTTAAGGTCTTCTAGGTTTGCTGTTTCTTGCCAGGGTTTTGCTGAGTATGGGTCCTTGATATATACAGAGACATGGCAGATGAATACAGTTCTTGGGTACTTACTGATGAAGTAGGTTTTCCAGTCTACCCCATCATTGGTATACTCAGCATAAGAGGGCAGGCAGGTCCTTTACAGTGTTTTTGCTCCAAATGGGTCAAAGCACAAATGTCACTATAGGCTTTAAACCCAGTAAAATTCTCTCTTCTCCTCCTCACTGTATGTTGCCAACTTCTTCAGGTGGTTGTAGTAAAGAAAGATCTTACTGCCTTGGCCTTCCTCTTTCTATATTAGTTCTTATAATGCGCTCATCACCATTGTATCCAAGCACCTTCCAGTAGCGTGTTAAGTAATGTGACTACCCATCAGTTATGTGTTTGCTCTCTCATCCTTCTCTCAACAGGCAACTCAGTGACTAGACTTAGGGCTTGTCTACACTGGCAATTTACAGCGCTGCAACTTTCTGGCTCAGGAGTGTGAAAACACACATCCCGGAGTGCAGAAAGTTTCAGCGCTGTAAAGCGCTACTATAGACAGTGCACCAGTGCTGGGAGCCACACCCCTTGTGGAGGTGATTTTTTTAGAGCGCTGCACCACAACCACACAAGGCACGGTAGCGTTGCCAGTGTAGACTAGCCTTTAGATAGTAATTGCTTCTCTTTTTCCCAGTGCCATGAAGTAGTCTATACAGCCTACTTCAGGTGAACATAGAACTTCACTATTTACAGCTAACTCGATAATATCTAAAACTCAAACCTTTTTAAAGAAACATTAATTTTTCAGAGAAAGTGGAAAGGCCTTTTATAGTTTTACGTGCAATTTAAATTGTTTTCATGCACAAATTCATTTTAGTCTAGATCAAAATACGTAGCCAGACTTACATGGGTGTTAAGACGATATGACATGAGTTCAAACTCTCCATCAGGTGGGATGAAAGAAATTGTCCTGTCGTTTTCAAAGCGAGAGAGACGAACACACTGGTGAAACTTTACATCTTCTAGTTCCACCGATTTGCTTTTGCCACCTATCAGGAAAACATACACCTCAATTTGTGTAGCACGTGAAAAGCCTACCTCTTAGGCCATCACAGCAGATTATAAAGCAACTGAGCAGTCAGCTGCTCATACTCCCCACATTAGTTCTATTCTACTTCTACGCTATTTCTAACTTCATTACAGTAACTTCAGGAATATAGGAATCTTAGTGAAAAGAGCTTGGGAGTAGACCATTGAAGTGGACCAACATAAATGACGTATTCTGCACTTTTTGCACAGTACAGTCACCGGAAATATGGAATTGGTGTTCTGGTCTTAAGGGAAAGAAAAGCATTACACGTCCCAAAGAAGAGGTATTTCCCCCTGACATTTCACAAGTGCACAACTGAGGATGAGGTTGCCACTCATTCGCAACCAATGCATCTATCCTGACACAGACTGTACTGAATTTTAATTCCTCCTCAACTCTCTTCCCACTACCTCCTCTCTTGTTCATATGCTTTGAATACACACCTCCATATACTCAATCTGCCAGTGCCCACATTTAAGACTCTATAACAAAGATCAAAAATGAGAAACACTAAAAAGTATTAATGCAGCAACTTAAGATGCGGGATTAATTCCTTTAGTGTGAATAGCTCCTTCTATAAAATTATTCTTTAAATTACAATTTAATTGTAAACAATTTTCAACAGTATGAGGGGACATCAAATTTGCATGTAATCTAGGTAACTTTGGGGATAAAACAAGTGATGGTACCTTAAAATCAGGTTCACAGAGACATGAGCCTGAACGATGGAAATCATCGTTTTATAAGTTTTAGAGTAGCAGCCATGTTAGTCTGTATCCGCAAAAAGAACAAGAGTACTTGTGGCACCTTAGAGACTAGGAAATAGAACCTATTTCCCTATGTTAAGTTCTCCTCACACCGTCTATGGGTTCTCTCAATTATCACTTCAAATGTTTTTTTTTCCCCTAAAGATGATAGCTCATCAATTGATTAGACTCTCCCTATTGGTATGCATACTTCCACCTTTTCATGTTCTCTGTATGTATAAATATCTCCTGTCTGTGTGTTCCATTCTATGCATCCGAAGAAGTGAGCTGTAGCTCACAAAAGCTTATGTTGAAATAAATTTGTCAGTCTCTAAGTGCCACAAGTACTCCTATTGTTTTATAAGTAGCCATCAAGGCTACAAATGGATGATTTCTTAATTGAACAAAGACCAGGTCTTCACAGCAATTGAATATGTTAAGCTTCCTACCCCGTAAGGAGTGTTTCTCATCTGATAAAACATTAAATGAGTTGCTGACACTAAAATTACTCTTTACTCTTATACAGTGATACAACCTTACCAACTAGGAAATTAGAAGACCCACCATCCTAGAATTAATCCTGTAATCTGAACTGACGTGCTGCATTGCCTTAGTGCCCCAAAGACAAAGAAACCAGTGAATATCCCTGTATGGTTTTAGAAATGCTGTATACATACTCACGGCCTGTATTATCAAAGAGTACTTTATCATTTAAACCGAGGCGAAGCTCTGGCATTCCTGAGAGAAAGACCCTCATTTTAATGGATCCAACTATCTCACTGCGCAATACGTTTCCATTGGCACTAACCTAAACAGCAAAGGAAGGTGGGGTCATTCTCCTCAGCTATTGAAACAATCTCTAACTAACTATGTGCAATGATTTTACAATTATTTGTTTTCACAAGATTAGGAACCCAAAATAAATCATATTGAAAACATAACCATAATCCTGGGAAATACATTTTTCATTCAAATTCGTATATTTGGACTGAAAGATCTTGTGTGTTGGCACAGAATATATATTGTGTTGAGGATGACATGTAGAGTTTTGTTTGTTAACAAAAAATAGGTTGTTGTTAGGATACATCTTGAATAGGGCTGTTAAGCTATTAAAAACATTAATCGCGATTAATCAGACTGTAAAACAATAATAGAATACCATTTAAATATTTTTGGATGTATTCTACATTTTCAAATATACTGATATCAATTACAACACAAATATGATGTGTACCATTTATTTATTTTTGATTACAAGTATTTGCACTGCAAAAAAAAAGAAAGAAAAGAAATAGTATTTTTCAGTTCATATAATACAAGTACTGTAGGGCAACCTCTTTCTCAGGAAAGTTGAACTTACCAATCTAGACTTATGTACAAAAAAGCCACTGCATTAAAAAATAAAACAATGTAAAATTTTAGAGCCTGCAAGTCCACTCGGTCCTACTTCTTGTTCAGCCAATCGGTCAGACAAACAAGTTTGTTTACATTTGCAGGAGATAATGTTGCCCATTTCTTGTTTACAATGTCACCTGAAAGTGAGAACAGGCGTTCTCATGGCACTGTTGTAGCCGGTGTTGCAAGATATTTACGTGCCAGATGTGCTGAAGATTCATATGTCCCTTCATGTTTCAAACACCATTCTAGGGGGACACGCATCCATGCTGATGATGGATTCTGCTCAATAACAATCCAAAGCAGTGCGGACCAATGCATGCTCATTTTAATTATCTGAATCAGATGCCACCAACAAAAGGTTGATTTTCTTTTTTGGTGGCTCGGGTTCTGTAGTTTCTGCATCAGAGTGTTGCTTTTTTAAGACTTCTGAAAGCAAGCACCACACCTCATCCCTCTCAGATTTTGGAAGTCACTTCAGATTCTTAAATCTTGGGTCGAGTGCTGTAGAATTTCACATTGGTACCTTTTTTTGCATTGTGTCAAATCTGCAGTGAAAGTTTTTTTTAAAATGAACATGTGCTGGGTCATCATCCGAGACTGCTGGAACACGAAATATATGGCAGAATGCAGGTAAACAGAGCAGGGGACATACAACTCTCCCACAAGGAGTTCAGTCACAAATTTATTTAACACTTTTTTTTAAAATGAGCATCATCATCATGGAAGCATGTCCTCTGGAATGGTGGCCAAAGCATGAAGGGGCATACAAATGTTTAGCATATCTGGCACGTACGCTGGCAATGCTGGCTACAAAAGTGCCATGCAAATACTTGTTCTCACTTTCTGGTGACACTGTAAAGAAGAGGGCAGCATTATCTCCTGTAAATGTAAACAAACTTGTTTGTCTGAGTGATTGGCTGAACAAGAAGTAGGATGAGTGGACTTGTAGGCTCTGAAGTTTTACATTGTTTTGGTTTTGAGTGCAGTTATGTCACAAAAACAAATCTACATTCGTAAGTTGCACTTTCACAACAAAGAGATTGCACTACAGTAATTGTATGAGATGAATTGAAAATACTATTTCTTTTGTCATTTTTACAGTACAAATATTTATAATCAAACATATACACTTTGATTTCAGTTACACCTCTACCTCGATATAACGTGACGCAATATAACATGGGTTTGCATACAACGCAGTAAAGCAGCGCTCCGGCTGATCAGCACATCAGCTCCCAGCTGCGGCGCTCTGGCTTTTTGCCGCCAGTGAGTGTGGGGAGGTTGGGGAAAGGACATAAGGATATTGCAGCAGGAAGCAGAGTGCTGGGATCTCGCAGAGTGGAGTGGGCTGGGGCCTGGCTGCTCCGCTTCCACCACTGCCAGTGAGTGTGGGACCTTTCCCCAACACCTCCCCCCCACCCCCGACGACATGGCTGGGGCAAGGAAAGCAGAGCGGGCTGGGGCCGTGGTGCTCCGCTACCCGCCACAGGTGAGTACGGGGCAAGGTGGGTGTCCTTTCCCCAACCTCCCCACATTCACTGGCAGCGGCGGAAGCGGAGCAGCCTGGCTCCAGCCCACTCCACTCTGCCAGCTCCCAGCCGCAGTGCTCCACTTCCTGCCACAGCTGAGTACAGAGGGCGTCTTTCCCCAACCTCCCTGCACTCACCGGTGGGAAGCGCAGCGCTACGGCTGGGAGCTAGAGGAGTGGAGCAGGCTGGGGCCGGCTGCACTGCTTCCGCCACTGCCAGTGAATGCGGGACCTTTCCCACCCTCTCCCCCAGCAACAAGACTGGGGATAGGGCAAGGAACGCAGAGCGGGCTGGGGCTGTGGTGCTTCGCTTCCCACCACAGGTGAGTTCCGAGAGCGTCCTTTCCCCAGTCTCCCCGCACTCACCGGCGGTGGGAAGTGGAGTGCCATGGCTGGGAGCTGGCGGAGTGGAGCGGGCTGGGGCCTGGCTGCTCTGCTTCCCACCGCTGCCGGTGAATGCCTGTCAGGGGGCGTGGATAGCGGTAGAGGCAGTCAGGGCACAGGGAGCAGGAGGGTTGGGTAGGGGGCAGGGTCCTGGGGGTGGTTAGGGATGGGGGTCTCTGGAGGGGGCGGTCAGGGGACAAGGAGCCAAAGCAAGTGTGATATAACGCGGTCTCACCCATAGCGCGGGAAGATTTTTTTGGCCCCAGGGGACTGCGTTACATCGGGGTAGAGGTGTACAACACAAAATATAATATTATGAAAATGCAGAAAAACATCCAAAATATTTAATAAATTTCAATGGCTATTCTATTGTTTAACAGTGCCATTAAGACTGCAATTAAAAAAATTAATCGCAAGTACTTTTTTTGCATTGATCATGCAAGTTAAATGCAATTAATCGACAGCCCTAATTTTGAAATTATAGCATTTAAGTTCAACCACCTTACAAGGAAGACACCAATTGAGAAATTGTTTCTTTAAGTATTTGCTGGATCTATGAAGGTAGGTGTGGCAGATCCAGTAACCACTTCAAAACACCAGATATCAGGCCCTCAGATACCACAGAATATCAAGAGGGAGAGTCCAGGATATACACCTTAACACACTCAAAACTGCATTCACCAAACAAGGACGCTCCATCAGAGACGAAAATCGCATCACAGAAAGGGCCTCCCAAATACCATGAGAGAATCTGCTTCAATACAGAAATAAATCCCCCTTTGACTCCACAGCTCAAGTTGTCACCTACCATTCATTGGAAGCCATATAGGGTATCATGAAACAATACAACACATACTTGACAGGGACTCCATCCTGAAACAGACTGTTCTTGAACCCCCTCTTTTGGCCTTCAAACATCCCTAACCCTCCCTGGTCGGTGCTTTCTGCACCTCTCCTGGTACCTGGCGCTGCATCTTCCCGAGGTGAGGGGGGGGGGAGAGAGAGAGAGAGAGAGAGAGAGAGTGTGTGTGTAAAACACAGGGTCACATGCCCCCCATCCCCAGATTTCTGCCAGGGTTCACATCATAATGTGGCTAGCAGCAGCCTTTCAGCGCTGTGCAGAAAGGAAGGAACGGGAGCTGCTTCCAGCCGCAGGGGCGGAGGGATGACCTGGCCTGTGTCTTTGAGGAGCTCATCTCTTTCCTCCCCTATACCCTGCCCGCTCCCCTATGGCTGGAAGCAGCCTGTCCCTTCCTGCCCTCACAATGTCAAAAGATAGCTAACACCACCAGGTTACTGCTGGCCACCAACATAACCCAGCTGCCTCCTGTTCCCCGGCTACAGCACAGGCAGGAATGGGTTAAGCCTACAGATGCATTATGCATCTGGGCCCAGAGAACCTGACTGCAGGGGCCTTCAGCAAACTGGGCCAGAGAGGTGGCTCAGCAGGGAAGGGTGCCTAGGGGACAGAGAAGCCCCAGGCTCCCTGGGGGCAAGATACGGTGGGGAGGCGGAAATGAAGAGGTTGCTAAGCCCCTGCCCAGGAACAAGCTGGAAATAGCTCTTTCCTCCCCTACTGCCACTCCAGAGCTTAGCTGGGGGTGGAAAGGCTGCCCCGTGCCAGCGCTATGTGGGGCTTTGGCACATGTAGGACTCGGTTCCTTCAGGCTAGTGCCCTAGGCTGGAGGGCCTTGCACTTTCCTGGGGCACCAACCCAGCCAGACACAATGGGAGAAGGAAGGAGCCTGCTGGCCAGGCTGTTGGTGAACTGAATGCTCCGACTAGGGGCTGGTTCTCTGCACAGCGCTGGGAGCGGGATGTGTCCCACAAGGGGAGAGATGGAGGAAAGGGGGAGGGGAGAGAGGGTGAAGGGGCAAAGCAGGGAAAGGACACCAGGCGCATGTAAAGGACCGATGGGTGGGCAACAGAGGCAACATGTAACCGACTGCTGCATGGTGCCTGCCTGCACTCACCAGTCACGGCAGCGTGCAGTCAGTGCCGGTCGGCAACAGGATGGGGTTCTGCTGGCTAAGAGCCAGCACGCAGTGGGGGCTGCGCTGATGGACCAACACAGGGAATGGCTGGCCTTGCGCTCTGCAGCTTTGCCCCACCATCAGTCTTGCACACACACTACTGGACATCCCCCCACACCCCACTCACCGCTGGTAAGCAGACGGCTGGTGAGCAGGGATCCGGCCAGCAGCAGGAACCACCAGTACTGATCGGGGGGGGTGGCGGAGTGGAGACAGAAAACAGAAAATACAGACAATTCGCCAGTTTTTAAGAAAAAGTCAGGACACCTGCAGGAGGGCTTAACTATGGGCCTGTCCCTTGAAAAAAGGAATGTCAGATCACTCTAAACAACCCCCTAACCTCTCCAAGATCATTGTCAGATGCAAGCTCCCCACAGACCAGGACACACCTACTCAAAGTGGCACCAGACTCTGCCAGAACACCAGATGCAAAACCTGTAGATCATTGTAGCAGTGGAGATATAGCAATACCTCTTACAACACACCTTTCAAGATCCATGGATCCTACACATGCCTAGAAGCATGTAGTATGCCTCATCCAGTGTGCTAAATGTTTCCAAGAACAACTATCTGGGTGAACCAGACAATCACTATGCTCTCAAATAAACTCCCACAGTAAAATGATAAAAACCCAAACATCCTATCTCTTGTGGGTGTACACTTTTCACAAAGCGATTACTCTATATCTGTTTTATCAGTCCTCATCCTCAAAGGAAACATGCACAACACTTTCAAAAGACAAGCTGTGACACTGAGAGCACCTCTCCCAGAACTGAAAAAACTCTTACGTAGCTCAAAAGCTTGTCTCTCTCACCAACAGAAGTTGGTCCAATAAAAGGTATTACCTTAACCCCCAACTTGTAACTCTAATATCATGGGACCAACAGGGCTACAACGCTGCATACATCCTTGGGAGTACCATAGAGTTTGTTTTATTCAGAGTAAGGGGATCAGGCAGGAATATAAGGAGTCCCTTTCTTTTTTCAAGTTTAGCATGGAAGAGAAACTCCCTGAGGGCTGAAAAAATCTATTAAGAAGCGTAATATAAATGCAGGTACATGAGTATTACTTACAACAGCTTAGGTTACGACCATGATCAATCACTCAGTCTGGTGACATGTACGCTGTTTCAAATGTAATACTATCATTTGATAGACTAGTCATCCACTAACTTCTGCTTTCATTTTGTGTTTGCATATTTACAGATTATTACAATTCTCATTAGAAGAAAGATAAAGTTCAAGTAAAATATAAACCCACCAAGAGGTTAACAGATTCTATAACGTCCAGAAACACTTCATTTTTCCTATACTTTATCCCTTCTGACCTCCAGGAAACAGCATTGGTAACAGTGGCAGGTGGGCGTGGAGCTCCAGTTTCCAGTTTGTGGCCTTCTTGAGTAATATACCTTCAGAACCACATAAGTTTTTTAAAAATATGAAAGTTACAGTTTTGTAGGCTTAGCAATTTGTTTAGTGTCACAAATATTATTATGTAAGCAGCAAACAAAGGAAGTCTGATAATTCAAATTAAATCCTAGAAAATATTAACTAATCTTTTCATGCCAGGTCAAGTCAGATCATGTGTTTATGTACCTGATAGGAAACTGTATCAGTCCATCAACAAATACAGGAAAAGGTTAACAGATTTTTGACAGAAGTGTCCTATTGATTTTTTTTTCAGGCTGATAGAAGAAAGGAAAACCTACAAATTGACCCCACATTGTAATAACTTTAGTAAAACCTTAAGTCATACAAGTTAACATCTTCATGCTCATAAATGTTCCCAAGGCATCTATCACCTGGTATTTAAGAAAAAAAAAAGAGTGTGGGGGGCGAGACAGAGAATAAGATGGAGAATATGTTATTGCCCTTATATAAATCCATGATACGCCCACATCTTGAATACTGCATACAGATGTGGTCTTCTCATCTCAAAAAAGATATACTGGCATTAGAAAAGGTTCAGAGAAGGGTAACTAAAATGATTAGGAGTTTGGAAAGGGTCCCATATGAGGAGAGATTAAAGAGTTTAGGACTTTTCAGCTTGGAAAAGAGGAGACTAAGGGGGGATATGATAGAGGTATATAAAATCATGAGTGGTGTGGAGAAAGTGAATAAGGAAAAGTTATTTACTTGT
>NC_133779.1:43641278-43723810 GCF_003597395.2 Chelonoidis abingdonii
AGGACTATAACAGGGTTTAAAAGAGAACTAGATAAAATCATGGAGGTTAAATCCATTAATGGCTATTAGCCAGGATGGGTAAGGAATGAGGTCCCTAGCCTCTGTTTGTCAGAGGGTGGAGATGGATGGCAGACGAGAGATCACTTGATCATTACCTGTTAGGTTCACTCCCTCTGGGACACCTGGCATTGGCCACTGTCGGCAAACAGGATACTGGGCTGTATGGACCTTTGGTCTGGCCCAGTATGGCCGTTCTTATGTAAGAGCCAGTAAGCTGATACTTACTCTTGTAAAATTTTACTGTCAGTGGTTTGAGGATAGCCAAAATCCATGAGCTCATCAAGCAATTCATAAATTATAACAAAGTTATCTCGAATGCTCTCTTCTTCCAACTCTTTGAAATATTCTGAAAATACCTGAAATGTTAACATTAGAAAACAACACTGAAGTCTCAAATTAAAGTAAATTTAGTTCATATTAGTTCCAACCCTCCATTTCTGAAAATACAAAAAAACCCCAAAAAGGATTTTGGTGAGCTATAGCAGAGAATTAATTTGTTGAACCTTAACATCCAAGTTTCCTGCCTTTCAAGTGTTTCTTTTTTTCAAACTACAAATTAGAACGAGTTTATTTTACCATCATGATTGACCAAGCTTGCAAAGGACTTATTACATACAGAAATGCCATTGAATTGAGTATAACTTTTGACTACCACATCCAATCAATTTGAAAATTTCAGGGAATGTTCTCGGTACCAATGGTCAGAACCCTATTGATTTCAGGGCAAATCAGAAAACCAAAAAAGGAAAATGGGAGACAAATACAGCCCCATCAGCTCTTTAGCACCTCTGCAATTGTCTGTAGTTCAAAGAATCCATTGATGGCACCATTAACACCTTCACACACAAAGGTACTCTTACTCATCTCTGCTTATACTCCCAGTAGAGACACAAGGTGGGTGAGATTTTTTTTAATTGGACCAACTATGGATGTAAATATTGTTTAAAAAGTTAACTGTTTAAATGATTAAAGTTGAACTATTTAAACACAGGCCACTGGGGCTACTCTGGTTGGGTGGCGCAGGGCTGCTGGGGCCGCTCTGGCTGGGGGGTTAACCATTAAGTTGGGTTAACCAGTAAGATTAATGCTTATCGGTTAACCAGTGAACATTTTACATCCCTAAGACCAACTTCTGTTGGTTAGAAGAGCTCTCTTTAAGCTTAAAGGCTTCTGTCTCACCAGCAGTAATTTGTCCAATAAAAGATATTACCTCACTCACCTGGTCTTTCTAATATCCTGGGACCAGCACAGCTACAAAACTGTATACTCCCAATAGCTTAACATGTTGAATGGCTTCTTTCTCTCCATCTCACAAAAAAAATAGTGGTATAAGAAAGGAGAATGGGAGGCATAAGGGGAATGGGGAGAGTGCACACAGCCATTGGAATGTGGAGAGAGCATGGGGGGACTCTGGTATGGGGAAAGGGGAATGTGGCACACAGAACCTTCAGTATGGGGGTGAGGAGACTGAGGGACCCTGCCTCGTATGAAGACAGGGAAGGATAAAGGCAGGCTTACAAAGCCCTTGGATGGGGAGGGGAGATGGTAATGAGTGTTCACACAGAGCCCCCTGCTGTGGGGGAGAAAGGGGGATCCTACTATGGGGAAGAGAGCATAGAACACCTGCAATGGAGGAAAATGAGGGATGTTAAAATGCATGGAGGGAGGAATGGGGCACACAGAACACCTGGGGTGCATGTGTATGGGGGAGGAGAGGGAGATTGGAGGATCCTGGTATGAGGGAGAAGGAGGAATATGGGTGCACAGAGCCCCTGCCACGGGGGGAGAATAGGGGAATGGGTCACATAGAGCCCAGGCCATAGAGGTGAATGGGAGGAATGTGAATGGGGGTGTGCACAGACCTGATGGTATGGGGGGAATCCTGGTATGAGAGGAGAGAGAAGAGGGGCACATCGAGACTCTGGCAGGGAAGAGACAGGCTGGAATTGCAGGGAGCCCCTGAAAAAGAGGGGGATGGGAGGGTGGCACCCAGAGATCTTGTGAGGGGAATGGAGGATTGCAAGGAGCCCCTGGTGTATGCAATATACTCAATCTACAAAAGCTATGAAGTGTGCGACACACACACACCCCTTCAGCAGTACTATTTTAACATTTTTTATGTGGGGATATAACAGTTATTGAAATAAACACTGGGCTTAGCTTCATACCTATGAACTTGAAATCTAAACCAACTCAGTCTCAGCTTCTCTTCTTTCAAGCAGTTCCTTACATTTATACATATCTGTAATCTCTGGCTAAAACACACTGCCCCAGCTCAGAGCGGACTGGGCCCCAAATACCTATTTTTAAAATCTGCCCACCAAGCAGAAGTGCTTTCCTCCAATGTCCATTTAATAGCCACTCCCCCCCTTTTTTTAAACTAGCTGGAGCTTTATACACATGCTACTAACAAAAACACATGAAGACAGTCAGTATTTTATATGGCAAATTAGGGTTGTGGCCCCTGAAAATTAAAACAAACTACAGTGTATGCGGAATATGCCTGCCTATAAATATTCCACCCAGAAAGCATACCTGTCACCCTGGTTAAGGGAAAAAAAACTACTAACCACAGAGGCTGTAATGTACTACACAGCATCCATTAAGCACATCCAAGATCTGCCTTATCCTAGAAGAGTAGTCCCTTCCAGAAGTCACATACTAAGAATATTACTAAAGACAAGGAAACGGTTTTCTTCCCAAATATATGCTTTGGAGCCGTGGCTCTCAACCTTTCCAGACTACTGTACCTCTGTCAGGAGTCATATTTGTCTTGTGTACCCCCAAATTTCACCTCAGTTAAAAACTACTTGCTTACAAAAATCAGACAAAAATAAAAAAATTTACAGAACGCTATTACTGAAAAATGGCCCTCTCTCTCATTTTTACCATATAATTATATATAGCCTTTGCTAGTGCTTTTCATGTGGCTTGTTGTAAAATAAGGCAACTATCTACATGAATTGATGTAATCCCTGGAAGAGCTCTGCATATCCCCAAGGGTACACATACCCCTGGTTGAAAACCAGTGCTTTAGAGAATACCTTGCCTGTCAACCTGAGCACAATACCTGGATCTTTGAGTCTCTCCACCGGCATTTATCTGTATGCTGCACTGAGTTTAAAATTCTTATCCCCAATCTCATGGCCTTACACACAGCTACCTACAGATAACACTTCAGACATTGTCTTGTCTGCTGAACTTTGGCTCCCTACACTCTAGAATACCAAGCCTGTTTGTTTCTTTTTTATTTTCCTGACTCTTAACTGCAGCATAGAATCCCTAGTCCAGCTCATCAAGTCACCATATTACTCAAATACCTCCTAAAAATTTGTTTCTTCCACAATGCCCACAAAGCACACAAAAATTCAGTGAAGTGGCCTCTCCTCTGACTTTCACACTGTATCTCATTTTCTGTCTCTCTCTTATATTGTAAGATTCTGTCAGTATCCCTGTCCTGTACAACACAAAATAAATATTAGTAGCTAACATGGAAAGATCTTAAAATAACCGTATATAAACTAGATATGCCATTTCTACACAGCACTATAAAATTAGAAGATTTCTACCTCTATATAAAAGATATGTTGAGTTATCTGAACAAAGATTACTTGACCAATTTCATACTCACCTGAACCACCTTGTAAAGAAATGAAAACACCAGAGACACACAAGCATTCTTCTTAGAAGTAGCAACAACTGAAAAAGTATGTTTAGGAACTGGTGTTTAAAGTTACCATTTAAAAAAATATGTATCATTAAATACGTTTTCAAAACCCTTTTACTAAGTTATTACAGCTGGCCCAAACATTAAGGAAGCAGCAGCAACATTCCTCTTTCCAGAGTCATTCAATACTGAGAATCCTTGGGTTTGTTTTGTCATTTCTGATTGTTTTAACTATTGGGAGGTGTGATGTTATTGACAAACTGAGACTGTATAGATCATTGTTGCAACCAGGGTCCTATGGTTGCACCAGGTCTTCTACAGAGGAGGCCAAGTGGGTTGTCTATGGGAAGGCTGTAGTTTGCTGGTTATGATTATGCTGTATGCGTGTATCATTTTTGTATTCGAAGTTATGACTATTGGCTATGTACTTGTTTGATTCTAAGTAGCCTCAGTGAAGCATTCTTGAGAAAGGACTATTCTCACTAAGTGCCCAATAAAGAAACACTTAACTACAATGGACTTTGAGAGATGCTGATCCATATCTGAGCTGTCCTGGGAATGTTCAAACTAACACATAAACAATGACATTGAACTGCAAAAAGCTGAATCGTTCATGGACATGTGACTTGCCCAGGTGACTGCAAACTCCATCTTGTTGAGGGGATTTTACACAGAAGAAAGGGGTTTCCATCCACAAGAGAAAGACTATATAAGACCCTGGAAACCCCTCCATTTTGTCTTCAGCTGGCTCAAGGGATAGCCTCTCCCCCCAAAAAGAGATGCCTGAAAGAAACTGGAACAAATGACAGTAACTACAGGGGTGAGAGTGATTGCTGGACCCAGACTAGGAAGGAGTCTAGTCTGTCAAAGCAGTTTATTGGAACATCTCTAAGGGTGCGATTTACCTGCATTTAGTTTCCTACTATATTAGGTTTAGACTTGCATGTTTTGATTATTTTACTTGCTAATTTACTTTGTTCTGTCTGTTATTACTTGGAACCACTTAAATCCTACTTTTTATATTTAATAAAATCACTTTTTATTAATTAACCCAGAGCAAATAATTAATTCTGGGGGAGCAAACAGCTGTGCCTCTCTATCAGTGTTATAAAAGGCAAACAATTTATGAGTTTACCCTGTATAAGCTTTATACAGAGTAAAATGGATTTATTTGGGGTTTGTATTCCATTGGGAACTGGGTTTCTGGGTGCTAGAGACAGGAGCACTTCTTAAGCTGTTTTCAGTTAAGCCTCCAGCTTTTGGGAGACGTGGTTCAGACGTGAGTCTGTGTTTGCAGCAGGCTAGTGTGTCTGGCTCAACAAGACAGGGCACTGAAGTTCCAAGCTGCCAGGGAAAACAGGCTCAGAGGTAGTCTCAAGGGAGTTTCTGTGACCGAACCTGTCATGGCAGGTAAAGACCAAAAATAAAGATTCAGGAAATGCTTATATTAAATTGCCACTTAAATACGCTCATGCACATTAGCAGCACAGGGTCTGACATGAAAACAATAACTCCTTTTTTATTTATACACTTTTCTTTTTGCGTCTTTGTAAATCTCAAATCAGTAAAATCATTCTTGTGAGCTTATATTACTTATTGCCCTATGTTTTCATGTCACTTCCATTCTAGGGATGTAAAAGTTCAACTGGTTAACTGATAAGCTTGATGCTCATCAGTTTTTATTAATGATTAAACTCTGCTAGGCTCCTGGTGGCTGGCCCCACACTCAGGGTCCTGGGTGCCAGGACCCCAGTCTTGTGGGGATCCTAGCCATGGAGCCGGCTGCGGTGGGGTCCCCATGTAAAACATGGGGGTGCTGAAGCACCCCCTGCACCACCAGTTTCCCGGTTAAATGTTTAACCATGTAACTGATAGAATTTAAATCAGTTACATGGTTACTGTTTTTACATGTTAGTTACATCCCTATTCCATTCAAGCCCAAATTATGAAAAATCCACCAACGTTTCACTATATTAACAGGTTTACACTTTAAAGCAGTTGTCACCAACCGGTCGATCCTAGAGGATCTCCCAGTTGATCGTGCTCTCCGGTGGTGTAGTGGGGCTGCCACTAAGGCAGGCTCCCTGCCTGCCCTGACCCCATGCTGCTCCTGGAAGTGGCCAGTGCAGCCCCACAGGCAAGGGTCTCCCTCTCAATTTTGCTCCTGCCTCCAAGCACCGTCCCTGCAGCTCCCATTGGCTGGGAACGGGGACCTGTGGCCAATGGGAGTTGCAGGGGCAGTGTTTGCAGAGCGGGGAAGCACACAGAACCATATGCCCCCACCACCCCCACAGGGGTGCACGAGGGTGTGTTCCGGGAATGGCATGGGGCCAGGGTAGACAGGGAGCCTGACTTAGCAGCAGCCACCAACCAGGAGCTGCTGGAGGTAAGGGCTGCCCAGCGGGAGGCTGCACACCAACCCCCAGCCCTGAGTCCCCTCCCGGAGCTAGCACCCCAACACAGTGCCCCAGCCTGAAGCCCCCTCCTGCCCCCAAACTCCTTCCCAGAGCCTGCACCCCCTCCTGCCCCTCGCAATCCCCTGCCCCAGGCTAAGCCCAGAGCCCCCTCCCACACTAGAATCCCCTCGGCTCCAGCCCAGAGTCCACACCCCATCACAAACCCCAACCCCCTACCCCAGCCCAGTGAAAGTGGGGAAGTGGGGAGAGCGAGTGACGGGGGGGGGGGGGATGGCGTGAGTGGGGCAGGGCTTTGGGGAAGGGGTGAGGTAGATCCTGGGTTGCCCTTAAATTCAAAAAGTGATTTTGGGTATTAAAAGATTGGAGACCACTGCTTTAAAGGATACGATATAAATTATTGTGTTTAATCCACATAAAACGAACTCCTCCATGAGCTAGAATGGGAGAAAGCATTCCCTCTTCTTCCTTTTCCATAAGAATTGGCATGAAATGCTCCACCTCAGACATATCCACATCTCCGCGGTAATTCCGGCAGATGAGGACCTGCAATATACATGCAAAGAAATCTGAATAGGTTTTAAAAAAAAATGCTCAAGTTTCCATCTGAAAACAACACCTATGATCCCTGGGAAGTACTTTTAAGGTACATTAAAAGATACAAGACAAATTTCAACATAAAATGTAAGTAAAATTCTACTTTAACAGTTCAGCACTTTACACTTATGCAGTGGAATCCCAAAGTGCTTAACTAACTGAACTACAACCTGTACATGGGACTCTTTCGTTAACAACTCAAATACAGCTTTTAGAATGACAGCAGCTGTTAAATAGCACATACCAACATTAGAGACAGAAAATATATTGCTTATAGAACAAAATCAGAGAAGGAATTTGGATATGCAGAATGTAATTACTCCAAAATGGAATATGGTCAAGAAACCAGGGTTAGCATGCTAACATTTGTTAAAGTGTCTTGGTATCTTTTAATGCCATAAGCAGTTGATATCTTCATTTCACTTACCCAAAAATCAGACCCTTCAACAGCTGAGTGCTCCCTTAAATTACATGAGCTCTCATTCACTAAAGACTAGGAGAAAAGTGTCCAGAAGGGGGAAAGTGGAGGAGGAAGAGAGCGCTCTACTAAAATCAGCATTTCCTGCAATATTGCAGCTGGACGGTCACTGGTCATCCATCCAAGCACCGACAAGGTTTAGCCCAGTTTAACCCAAGGCAGCATTACCGGCCCGATGTAACCACAACCTGAGGCCCCACGGCAGGCTGGAGGAGATTGGGGGAAGGGGGGGAATCCTCAGCCTAAGGCCCCAGGACAGACAGCGGGGCACACAGAGCAGGCTAGCGAGGGATTATTACCGCGGGCAGCTCTGAGGTGAGGAAAGAGGGGAAGGCTGGGGAGAGATCAGCGAGATCCCCTCCTGCCCCAGAACCGTTCGGGGCCCTCTATTCTACTCCCATGTTTCCTTCGACTATGAGGAAGCTGAGCCCACTCCCAGACGGGGGCCGCTCCACAGGCTCAGGCCGGGCTCCCCGAAGCCACGCGCCCGACGCCTCTCTCAGGAGGGGTTACCTCGGTTTAGCCCAAGGCCCCCTCCCTCGGCCTCCTCACCTTGCCCTTCAGATCCAGCACGTACACGGCACTGGCAGACATCGCGCCCCCAGGTGCTCGGCGCCTTCCCGCACAGCGCTCCCGGAACCCGGGCCAGATCTCACTTCCGGCCGGAAACGCAGCAGCGTCTGCTTCCGCTCCCAACCCTCCGTTCCCGCCACCGCCGGCTGGGAAAGCTGCACAGCTGGGGTCCGGCTCGCAGTCACTGCGTGGGCGGAAGGATATGGCGGAGCAGGGGCACGGCGGCCCAACGACAGCGCTGTGAAGCTGACTCCAGAAAGGCCGGAAGCGCTTGTCTGAGCCCTTCTAATAGAAACATTCCGAGCAGCGGAAGCGACCGAGGGGTCAGACTCATCCGAGCCCGTCTGGCCCTCGCCTTTCTCTCTAGTCTGTAGTTCCGGTAACCACAGAGAGGAAAGTGAGTAATGGTGGAACGAGCATCAGCCTGACCGGAACCATAGAGAGCTGATGGCAGAGACTCGCCGGACAGCGCTCTGGTGGGCGGGGCCTCGCCCCAGGAACAGGCTCTTGTCTCGCTGCTTGACTGCAGGGACGCAGCGCCCCCGGCCTGGACCTGCACTTCCCCTACTGTGGCATAAGCCGTTTTAGGGGAGGAAGCAGGTGTTCTTATCACCTCACGTGTTTGAGTGGCAGACACCGGCCCACAGATGAACCTAGGTCAACTCTGCTTTTGTTCACCACTGTTCCCCAGAGTGCTCTTACCTACTTTTTCTTTTTACCCTCTCTAACCTTCACCCTTTTATCCTGTCTGTATCATGTAGTGAATTCTCCTTTCTTTGACAGGGTTACTGGCCTAGTTAATGTGAGGAAGCAGTAGATATGGTATTTCTTGATTTTAGCAAGATTTTTGCCACCGTCTCACATGACATTGCCATAAGCAAACTAGGGAAATGCTCTTTAGATTAAATTACTATAAGGTGAGTGTATAACAAGTTGAAAGACCATACTCAAAGCATATTAGGTTCACTCCCCCTGGGGCGTCTGGCATTGGCCAGTGCCAGTAGACAGGAGTCTGGGCTAGATGGACCTTTGGTTTGACCTAGTATGGCCCTTCTTATGTTCTAACTCCCAAGATTAATATTAATTGAGCAATATTTTAATTGTTTTCATATTTTAGCCAAGAATGGCACTTAGTGTTCATCCAAAAGAATGAGGGACTAAAGAACTGTAAATATAAATCAGTTCAGCAGGGTAAGGCTGATAACTACCACTGTACCATCTAGGTGTCATCATTCCCCCTTGCATATGTAATCCAGGCACAGAAAAAAAGGTTGTAAATAAGCATTTCTCATTTGTAGTTCTAGGTCTGTAGTTATTTTGAAGAACTACAAGCAGTTTAAGAAGGGTTTTAGGATGCAACAAGGAAATATTTAAGAATAATTCTAGATGTAGACAAACAACAATCCCTTGAATTCATAAATGAAGTTTATTATGTAGGACACTGTCAAAGTTCTCCTTTCAAAGGAAAAAAGAGAAGAGGTATCTACCAAATAATATTAGAACAATGCACTAGATAAATTTCTCCAATAAGCATGAACTATCTTTAGCCCTGATCCTGCAGAGAGCTCTGCAAAGGATCCATATCCTTGCACCTGAGTGGAGGCTCAGGGCCTTTACTAGTAGTTCAAGAAGATGGCTGTGCTGCGAACACAGTTTTAAATGAACAATGAAAAAGTGCCAGAATGCACATGTTTATATAACATTAATGAAATATCCAACTTGGAGAGCAGAGATTTGCGCAGTCATTTCCTTTGAATAAAAAGTCTACTTAGAATCCAAAACTGTGGAAGAGAAGACATTCACTTAGTCCAGCTAACTTTGGGAATGTCATAATGTTCAGTCAGAGCATCCAAGTGTCTGTTGAAATCCTAGGAGGGGAAAAAAAAAAGTATTTTAAGATGTATATTACTGACATACCTGACCTTGCCATTTCCTCCATGTTTATACTTGGCAATTCCAGATCAAACCATTAGCACAACTGGTATAGTATACTGTCTGCCACTACCAAATAAGAACATAAGAGCAGCCATACTGGGTCAGACCAATGGTCCATCTAGCCCAGTATTCTGTCTTCCAACAGTGGCCAGTGCCAAGTGCTTTAGAGGGAATGAACAGATGCTTCAGAGAAAGGGGCAAGAAACCCCACAATGGACAGTTATGGAACAGAATGCCCAGAAAGACAGTTTCTACCTAATTTCCCATCAAGTGGTTGGCTTTTGACCTTGTATCATTTAAGAAATCCTTATAGGTCGCTAATCCTTTATTGATCCTGGTAAAAACCCTTGACTTCAGTAAGTTGTGGTTGTGAGCTACACAGATTAATTTTCTTTTATCAGTTGTAAATCTGTTGCCTTTCAATTTCATTCACTATTCCCCTTCTCCTGTATTTAAAGAGATTGCATAGAAATAACACATTTATCTTTCTATACCACCTATTTTATATACCTCACTAATATCCTTGTCTTCTCTCCAAAACAATGACAGTCCTAATCCTCCATTTTTCTCTTCATATACAAGTCTCTTTATGCTTCTACTTCTGCTGCTTGTCTCTAGAGCAGAAGTGGGAAAACTACAGCCCACGTCCAGCCTGCAAAATCTTTTAATCTGGCCCTTGAGCTCCATTGCCCCACTCCAGCCGGGGACCAGAGGCTTGCCCTGCTCTGCTCACACAGCGCTCCCACGTGTTCGAGACCTGTCTGACAGGTGTGAGGGCACGCATGTTACTCTGGCTGCACAACCCAAACGCGCCTCATGCGCCGTCAGAGCCTAGAACATGCAAGCCCATGTGCCTGCTTCTTGTTGGCTTAGGTGAGTGCTCAGTGGTGATTTCCAAAGCTGCGGGCTGTTGGGACCTATGTGGGAGGAGATTTCTGAGAGCAGGAGGCTAGTGAATCTCAATGAGTTCCAATGACTGGAAGCTGATGCCTGACAAATTCAGGCAAGAGAGAAAGGGCATGGAAAGGAGGTAAATTTGGTTTAATTATCAGAATACATTGTTATGATGGTATATTTATAATAGTAAGATTTTGTTTATTTCCACTAAAATGTATCTGTATTAAATAAAGTTTATTTGAATATCTCTGAATTGTTAATTTTGTGAGCATTCATGGCCCACCATATAATTTCCATACCCAGATGTGGCCCTCAGGCCAAAAAGTTTGCCCACCCCTGCTCTAGAGCCTTCTCTACATCTGCTACGTATTTTGAGATAGGATGACAGGGTGACAAGAATGGAACACAGTATTTCAGGTGAAGATGTGCCACTAGTTTCTATATTTTCAATCCTTCACTTTATACCAATCCAGATTACTTTTCCCCTTACTTAATAGTTAATTTAGAACCCAGCAATGGGTACCATATGCATTACACCTTGCATTTGTCAGTATTGAATTCCATAGCCCATTGTACTGCCCATTCACCTAGTTTATTAGGTCCTTATGAAATTCTTCAGTCTTCTCTAGATTTGAAGAACCTAAAACACCGTATCATCTTCAAGTTTTAACATCTCACTGTGGTCCCAAGCTAGGGGTTCTGTTTACTACGCAGGCTGCTGTATTTAAGTTTCTGGATCAATGTAATGTGCAGGCCTGTAGAGAGGACACTGCAGTAGTCAAATCTTCAGGAAACTAAATAAAGTCCATATCTGAAAATAACAGTAGTAGTCTTCAGGCCAAAGATGGAGGAGCTGCCACAGCCAGGGAGAGGCACTTCTCCCCCAGCCCAGCCCTGCTTCAACAAGAGAGGGCTAGGGGAAGTCCTCTGTCCCCACCACAGCCCCAGGGCAGCCTGCACCCCAAACTCATCATCCCTGGCCCCACCCCAGCGCCTTCACCCAGTCCCCTCCCACACTCTGAATCCCTTGGCCCCACCCCTGCCACACACCACCTCCATATTGGTGCACATAACAAAATTAATTCCACACATGAATGTAAAAAATCAGAGGAAACACTGCTTACCTCAACTCTTTGTTTATGTGTTTTGGAGGCTTTCTTCAGTATTCTTTCCATTTGCTAAAAATTGAACATAGATGCACAATGCTGTGATACTTCATGTTTTGCATGTGTGAACATAACACATTGAGTCTGCATTTCACAACTTAGATTTGACCTTTGCTTTGAGGCAAGCTACAAAAATACACTTAAGTAAGTTTAAAGTAAAAGCAAGTTGCACTTCGGCCAAACACACCTCAGCCATTACTCTACCACCCCTGCCAAACCCCCAGCACTGCTCAGAAGGAGCTGGCCCCATACCCTTTTCTCTTGCATCTTCTCATAGGCAAGCTGTGCAGGGGTCCGCTTGTCCAGAGCCCGCTTCTTCTCCTCCTCTTGCTTCTTACTGCTCACGATCTGCTCCAGGACTTTGCTTTTGTCCTTAGCCGCCTTCTTCTTCTTCCTGGAGCAAAACAGACCAGGCAGCTTCAGAGGAAAGGCCAAGGAACCCCCTCCCCCGAGGCCGAGAGCCCCACTGACAAAGCCGGGCAGCTCACCGCTTCCCAAGCGCCGGGGCCGCACCGCCCCCCTTTAGTCGCAGCGGTGCGCGCTGGACACTCTCATATTCCGCCATTCCGCGCCGGGGCCTAGGCCAGGCGCGCAAGCGCTTCCGGGTTACACACAACGGAACTGGGGCGGATGGGCGGGGCTTCCTGACACAGGGCGGGGCAACACCCATGGGGGGGACGTAGGTCGCCTGCTCGGGAGTCGCACGGTGCCCAGCCCTGGCTCCTCCCTCGCTGAAGCGGCTGGCGCTGACCCCCCCGGGCGCCGGGCAGCGCTTGGGATCAGAAGGCCGAGCCGGGCGTGAGGCCTCTTGTTTTGCTGTCAGCAGCCACCGCCCCGGGGCAGGGACGGGGCCTCCCCGGGATGACACAGGACTGTTGTGCAGTGGGCACCGTGACCGCCACAACAACTCCTCGCCCTGGGAACAACATCACCCCAAACCAAACGGAGCTTTCTGTGGTGCACAAGGGAGGAGGAACCAGCACCTCCCTGGCGTCCCCTCACTGAGCCCAGCTGGGCAATGGCGAAGGCGCTCGGACTCTGGGACCCCCACGGCTGGCGCCGACACAACAGCATAGCATGGGAGGGAGGGGTTAAGAGCTAGGCTGCCGGGCGAGAGGATCAGTTTCTTCTGCTTTGAAATCACAACGCAGGGCTGTTCTAGCGCTGAAATCATTCGGCTTTTACACTGACGTACGGGCTGCCTTGGCTTTCGTTGTCCTCGCTTTGTCTGTTAGAGCCAAGCAGAAACTGAAGTGCCGTCCTTTCATTTTTCCTGACAGTTGTCACCTCTCACAATTTTATTTCAAGTTTAATAATATTTGGTGAAAAGCGACAGAGTCCTGTGGCACCTTATAGGCTAACAGACTTAATACCCATGAAAGCTTATGCTCCAACATGTCTGTTGGTCGATAAGGTGCCACAGGATTCTGTCACTTTTTTACAGATCCAGACTAACATTGCTACCCCTTTGATACATAATATTTGGTGTTTTTCTTAACTCCCCAGCTGTTGGAATCAGGAGGTAACGTGAAAATCTCAGCTTTAATTTTTTTTAAGTAAGTTTCTAGCCCTGATGGTTGCAGAAAAACTTGAAAACATGAAGCAAACGAACCCTAAAGGCTCAGAAACCAAGGGCAAATAAGAAACCCCCCAAACTTCATAAGTGCTGAAACTAGGAGTGCAGGGGATGTTGCAGCACCTCCTGACTTGAAGTGGTTTCCTTTATATGCAGAGTTTACAGTTAGGTTCAATGGCTCTCAGTGCCCCCACTATACACATTGTTTCAGTGCCCTTGCCAAACATTTCTTTTTTTTTCAAAATCTCATGATTTTGAGGACCTGACTCATGACTGTTGAATGCTTGAGGTTGGCAATACCTCAGTTGAAAGACACTAATTATGTAGAGATGCCAGTCATTTCCACTAGAATAAGAAGTGAGCAATGGATGTTTTTGGGTCATGTAATCCAGATGTCAACACAAACTCACACATGAAAGTGTCAAGTGGAAATCAACTGGTGTGAAAAATGAGGAATAAGAGAAACCTTAAGAAGCAACCTTAGCAGTGAGGGCAGAATAGTCAATGTCAATACCATAGAGCAAATGGAAAGAAGCAGCAGTAAATTTCAGAGGAATGGTTTCTGCATTGTGTGCCAAATTGGCATGGGATGGATGTTAAAAAAAAAAAGAGAGAGATTGAGTACGATATTGCTGCTGTACACAGTCAAAAATACAGTTTAATATTAGCATATGATGCAGAATGTGTATTATAATGAACATCAGGAAAAGGACTCAGGACCATACTCACTGTGATTCTTTTTCAGAGTGAGTTGCTGAATGTTGAAGGAAGAAAGAGAGTTCCTAGCAGTCATTAGGTATGTGAATTGACTTGCTAGAAACATAAAACTAAAATCCACACAGTCCACTATCTAGTTCAGAGACAAGGGATAGAAATTGTGTTAGTTGTTTGTTAAATGCTGTAATATGAGTCTCTGCAGAGCCCACAGGGAGCAGGTGAATGATGCTGTAGGAGAGTCTTATGTATTCAGACTAAAGATTTGATGAAATGCTCCTATTATGATTCTGAAATCCATGAACCAGGGAAGGTGGTTATCTGATCCTCCTCTCTGTCTGAACCTCATTGTTGCAGCTTTTCATATCTCAGTATTCAGCCTTCCTGTAAAGGTAACTTAAGGGGAAAGGGCAATGGGACGAGAATCAGGATTCAGAAACAGAAATGGGCAATAAACAAACCATTTTCACTCCAGAGCAGCTGGATGTATATCAGGTAAGAACAAACAAAAGACAAATTAGACACTATGCAGGATAATGACAGGTTGTTTTAAAGGAGTCTCCAGCACTTAGTTATATGGCACTAATTAGGACTATCAAATGGTGTCCGAAGTCTTTAGAGTAAATGGTTTATGGCTGTTTAATACCCCTTTACCTGAGAGGAAACTGTCAAACAATACTCTATAATTGTAAACAGAAAGTTTATAAAGCTTGGACCAGCTTCATCATTAATGTAAATCCGGTGAAGTCAGTGTGTTTACAATAGGACAGATTTTGGGCCAGTGTATGTTTAAAAACAAAACAAACAAAAATAATTTGCCACCACATTTCATATCTTTCCATATTTTACAGGACTGCACGTTCTTTACAAGGAAAGAAATTCTGAGGTGCGTCTATATTTTTTGTCTGTAAACTGTGAGGAGATTATAATAAAGTCAGGCCACTCATCTAGTGAGTTTAATAATCTTTTTAATATGTTTTAAGTAGGATTTAATACAGTGTCATTGTGATAGATAGCGGAGTATACACACACGTGCAAAAATCATGTTCAATGTCTTTAGTTAAGACAAAAATCTATAATTCAATTAATATGCCAACCACTTCCACCCAAAACACAATAACAAGTTACATCTAAGTATTTCACTAAATACTCTGCCAGAGGGCCCCATGCCTTACTATCTTGTTTTATAACAAGTGATACACAGAATATTGCTACCCTGGGCATATGCCATCTATTTGATTAAATATTTTCCCAGTAGTTCATGATCTTGTTCTATTGTCTTTACAGTGTAACCTAAGAAATATTTTAGTGCCATGCAGATTTAGTTTTTTTAATGGTAACTATAATTTCTTAGATTTATAGAAATTTGAGGTATAAAAATGTAATTAGAGCCTCTGTTTAATCTCTTTACAAATGCAGGATTGTTCTAGCTTTGAAATCATTCTGCTTTGACCCTATAACATGCTCTTTTCCATGACTTTTGTTGGCTCATTTTGTCTTTAAAATAGAGCAAAAGCTAAAGTGAAAGCTTTTAATTTTGTCCTGACAATGCAGTGCTATCCCCAAAGCATCTATTGTTTTCTGTCACTTTTTACAGCTGCATTTATGATATTTTCCTGAGACTTTTTTGCAAGCCCCAAGTCCCATGAAACAAGATTAGGAATTAAATTATTTCACAAAAATGATTCCACAGTAATCATGCCAGCATCAAAGTAGACTAAAAGCTTTTGCTGAGACAACATGATGCCACCCACTGGGACTTTATATATGAAAAGCTGTGGTGATATTTTGAAGCCTGGTGCCTCATTGGAGCACAAGGCCTGGGTTAGCCCGAATCGCTCATTACCAGAAATTTTAGGACATCTTCCCAGTAAGTGGTACATATTGGCCAATTCATTTGATCTTTAGTCAACTGGGCACAAGGGGGTGAGGAGGAAGGGCTTAGTGATTTTTGTAATCCATTATATGCCTCATTGGCTGGAAGATCAAGAATCCTAATTGGCAACCTGAATCTGGTCTTCTAGTAGGGTTACCAGACAGCAAGTGTGAAAAATCGGGACAGGGAGTGGGTGTTCATAGGATCCTATATAAGAAGCAGCCCCAAATATTGGGACTGTCCCTATAAAATTGGGACACCTGGTCACCCTGTCTCCTAGTGGTACCACAGTGTACTTTTTCAGGTTCCGCTACACAATAGTAGTGTATTCTGGTGATGTGGTGGACAACCCTTTGCATGGGGAAATCAGCTTTTGGTTCTCATTTACCATGCAGCAAATTAATCAGCAGAAACACTTCCAGCACCTGTCTCTTTCTTAGGATGTGACTGCACAACATCAATGTGTCAATTCCTTTGAAAAGCAGAGTGCCCTTCTACAGCAGACTGTGATCTCCTATTGCTGCCCACCCTGGTCTCTGTTTATGAGTGCTATGTAGCACAAAATGCAAATGAAGTGAACATCTGTAATAAATAAAACCTAAGCTGTTTGTATCTGTGTGTATTGAATAGAGGCCAAGACCATAATTATATCATGAATAAGGTATTTATTATTGACAGGAAACCCTTTAGAAAATTCTGACCCATTGTTTGATACCATTTTCACTGGTGACAACTGTGAATGGTCGTCTCAGTCTAGTGCAAGAATGGAAGTAAATAGCACTGAGAAAAATAAACATTTTTTGAGGTAATTTTATAGATCTCCCTTTCTGAGCTCTGAATCCTAACAAAATCAGTGGGAGGTTTGGGTGGGCAACAGAATGCAGGATGAAGTCCCACATTTGAAGGTTACAACAGGCCCATTTTTTTAAACCTTAAAGCTGAGAAAAAAGGAAGGGAAATTTTAGAAGATATCTAAGGAAAGCCTAAGAGCTTAGGGTAGAGGACACTCCTACCACTGGGTGGACTAGATGGTCCTGGAGGTGTTGTCTGTTCCTAGTACCTGTGGGTTTTCTTGTTTGTTTTTGCGAGGGAAAAGGTCTGCTCATTTCAAAGGCAAGGTAGGCATAAAATATTTCCATTATTGCACCCCATTCTTAATTCTCCTGAGATCTTTTGAAGATCACTTATTTGCATCACAGTGGTCCCTTCTGACCTTAAAAATCTATGAGTCATTATTATACCCAAAATGTTTAAAGTTGTGTGCCTTCATTTAGGCACCTAAATCCATATTTAAAACCACAATAAGAGGCCTTGACTTCAATGGCAGCTGGAATGAACTATTACCGAGAAGATTGTCTGTAAAATTAGTTTGTAAAATGCAGTGCAGTGCTTTACAGCTCTTTTCTAACCCAGCAGCTCTTCCCTCTCTCCTCTGCATCACCTTGTTCACTAGGAGAGGATCACTAAGAAGGGCTTCTCCCAGAATTCATGGTCTCACAGAGCTATGAGCAGCATTTGCTCACATACATCCCAGTATGGATTATGCACATTGATATGAGGCAGCTCTTTTGGCCATAAACTGGAGATACACTTGCCAAGTAAGGCAGCCTTCAAGCGGGGGTACTAATGCCTGGGTGGTTGGCTGAGAAGCAGAGGTACATAGAAAAGGCTACTGGTGAGCAAAGGGCTAAGGGGCCTGTGGTGGATATTGGAGGTGGGGGGGAGGAATGAGGGAATGGAAAATTGTAGGCTGCTGTCTTAGAAGTAATAATCCAGATAGTTAGAAATACTGCTTTATGTTATTTTATTTTCTCCAGAGTGGAATTTTAGCTGGATTAGTCTTAGAGCACTGAGAACTTTGAAGGCTGTTCCTCTCAGTAATACAATCATGTAAAAATGGCTGCTGATAGAGCGATGTCAGACTAGCAGAAGTGAGATGGAAGCATAACTGAGGCAGTAGTAAATTACTAAATAACGTTAGAAAACTGCTTCTGTCATTCTGTTCCCCATAGTACAGCTGCCTAGTTCTTGAACAGACTTTTTCACCCCCTTTTTAATATAACAGTGAAAATAATTTTTCTGGTTAATATATAATATAAGAAGTATATTTAATACTATGTTTCTCCCTTCATCAAGCATACTACATGACATTTAAATGTAACTACCCTGCTAAATGATGTGAAGTATAAAGAGCAATATTGAAAAGACAAACATTGTTATTAGAGCCATGAGTATATTGAGCCCTAAATGAGCCTTTCCTTCCCTTGCCAGATTGTTTTACAGATACCGAGACCTAGCCCCACAGCTGGTCCCACTCAGCTACATAGATAAACCAGATGTGAAGCTTCCCTATGAACTCATTGGCAGCATGGCAGAGCTGAAGGTACAGTCCAAGGAACACAGATGCTAGATGAGGAACCACATTTCACTTTCCTCCTCTTCTGCTAAATAATTCATACTGTACTAATTACCAGGAGGCTGAAAGATATCTGAATCCTGGCTCCCTGGCAAATAGCTCTTTAATTCCAACATCCTTCTGGAAGCTTCCAGTAGTTGTCTTTGAAAACATTTTGAAGTACCAGGTAGAGTAGAGAAGGCTGATGCTGGGCCTGCTGGTCTCTGAACCTTAGTACACAAAAGAGTAGCAGAGCAAGGGGGTGTTTGTCTGCCACACCTGGGTTAAAATAAAGAGGGGGCAAAACTGGAGCTGGGCTACTACTGAATCTGTCAGATGCCTTGACATAAATCAGGGTGTGACATTGTGCAGTCTATATGGTTTTATAAAAATATGGTAATAAGTGAATATAATGTAACTGGAATATGCTTCATGCAAAAGGTCTCTTGTAAGGTATCATGACAAAGCTTATAATCTGCTGAGAGTGATCATCCTAACTGTATAAACGTACCACTCTTGTATCTGGGACTAGAAATATGAAATATAACTCTGAGGGGCTATTGTAATTATGCAAAGTGTGGGCCATTAATGGTGGTTTGGAATCTTAATGGCTTCCATCAACCAGGATAATTGACTGGGGCTCTGTTTGCAAGCAGACCTTCCTGAGAGTCAGGCTGGGAGGAATGAAGGCTTGATCATGTCACATGAACTGGAATCCATCTTTAACCTGGTGCTTTTCCAGTGAGGGGGGGTGGAAACCCAGAGAGAGACAAAGGATTCCCACCTTATGCAAAAGATATATAAAGGGGTGGAACAGAACAAATGGGGAGGAGCCATCATGAAGAATCCCCTAGCTACCATCTGAGCTGGAACAAGAGCTGTACCAGGGGAAAGAATTGTGTCCAGGCCTAGAAGGTGTCCGGTCTGAGGAAAAAACTTACTGAAGCATCTCTGAGGATGAGATTATCTGTATTCAGTTTGATTAAACATAGATTTGCACATTTTATTTTGCTTCGTGACTTACTTTGTTCTGTCTGTTACTACTTGGAACCACTTAAATCCTACCTTCTGTATTTAATAAATTCACTTTTTACTTATTAATTAATTCAGAGTATGTATTAATACCCGAGGGAGCAAATAACTGTGCATATCTCTCTATCAGCGTTATAGCGGGTGAACAATTTATGAGTTTACCCTGCATAAGCTTTATACAGGGTAAAACAGATTTATTTGGGTTTAGACCCCATTGGGAGTTGGGCATCTGAGTACTAAAGACAAGCACACTTCTGTGAGCTGTTTTCAGGTAAACCTACAGCTTTGGGGCAAGTAATTCAGACCCTGGGTCTGTGTTGGAGCAGACAGGAGTGTCTGGCTCAGCAAGACAGGGTGCTGGAGTCCTGAGCTGGTAGGGAAAACAGGAGCAGAGGTAGTCTTGGCACATGAGTTGGCAGCTCCCGGGAGGTTTCTGTGACCAAACCGATCACACAGGGGTTCTCCAACTGGGGGTTGGGACTCCTCAGGGGGTCATGAGATTATTACATGGGGGGTTGTGAGCTGTCAGGGTCCACTCCAAACCCCGCTGTGCCTCCAGCATTTATAATAATGTTAAATATATTAAAGTGTTTTAATGTATGGAGGGGGGGGTCGCACTCAGAGGCTTGCTATGTGAAAGGGGTCCCCAGTACAAAAGTCTGAGAACCCCTGAAAAATAATAGTAAAGACTGATCCATTTTATCCTGCATCCTTGTTCCACAGGACAATCCATTCCGTCAACGGATAGCAGAAGTTTTCTCAGAGGATGGAGAGGGCAACATGACTTTAGATGACTTTTTGGACATGTTTTCAGTGCTGAGTGAAATGGCTCCCAGAGACCTCAAAGCTTATTATGCCTTTAAAATTTATGGTGAGTGAAACAGGCGTAGATAGTAAAGTTTGGAGGTAATCCTGGTGCTGTATTTGACTCAAGGGTCTTTGATGCAAGAGCACTTAAGATGTGCACTGTGAACTGCCATCTCAGTTGGGTCTGTGACTGTGTATGTACTTTGATGGCCCTCATCATCACAGCCAAGGAGGTCCTCTCTCTCTTAAGGCAGGTCTACATGTACAACTCTATGAAGAGTGAAGACTTCAGTGAAGACGCTACCCGCACCAATGGGTGAGCATCTCATGTTGGTGTAGGTACTCTACCTTCCCAAGAGGTGGTAGCTATGTCAGCAGGAGAAGCCTTCCCATCGATGCAATGCTGTCTACAGCAGGGGGATGAATGGGTGTTGGTACAACTATGTAGTTCAGGAGTGTGGATTTTCTATATGGCCGCGCAACATAGTTATACTGACGTACGTTCCTAGTGTAGACTAAGCCTCAAACTTCTGTTGAGCTGCCCTCAGTTATTGGAGGGTTCATAACAGAACCTAAAGAATTTGCTGAGGCCTGAAACTTTGAGAACTGATCATGGTGGTAATGCATAACCTCCATTTCAAGAATTTGTTTGAATACACATAGTCCTTATCCCATATAGGCCCTTTTGGAAACCTATATTAGTGTAGTGAAAACGTATTCCCTCCCCCAACCCCTGGTCTCTCCAGATACAGTTATAGCAATATAAAAGTGCGTATAGCAGCATAACTTGTTCCCGTAAAAGAAGGGGAACAGCCATAATGGTATAAGTCAGCTTTATACCAGTATAAGTCTGTCCATATTAGTTGCCTGTGTATACTACCTCATAGTTTGGACTACAGGCATGTGAACAGCAATATGCATCAAAGTTCTGTGCTGTAATTCCCCTGTGTGGCTGCTGCAGGCATGAACTAAAATGTTCCTAGTTCACATTAACATAATCCTCTTCAAACAGGGCTACTAGGAAACTTATTGTTTGCGCCCACAGTGTCCACACAGAGGAGTTACAGTGCAGGACTTTGGTGTGCAAGGTTGTGCTCATCCCCGTAGGCTGAACTGCGGGACAGCATACACATAACCTAAGGCTTTTACTATTTAACTGTATAAGAGTGTCTGGAAACAAACACACCCCTAATTGAAAGAGTTATACTGGTAAAAATTTAACTGTAGCCCAAGCCTGAGAAGGACATGTAGGTTCTATAAATTCTTCAACAAGCAGCACCTCGCCTTAGCAGTTACAAGGTTTTCTTTTCTCTATGGACTGTGTGACATTACCCAGTAATCATGAGCGATCACCAGTAATCATTCGTGACCAGTAATCATGACCAAAACCAAGATTGATTAAAAACAGAGGAAATGGAATTAAAAGAAGCAGTTTGCTTAATATATCAAGATGTACACTTCTCATAAGCTAAACTATATATGGCCTTTTTAGCTTAGTTACAGAGAAACCTACATATTATGAAAACAATTCTGTCCTTTGACTATTCTGGTCAACCTGTCATCAGTACTTGCTATCCAGTACCAACTACTTTGCTATGTCCAGGACTTCCGGGTGGTCCCCAACTGGCTTAACTGGCATGTTCAGATATGTACTTCCTGGCCATCCATGCATCTCACATGGTAGAGTACTTTAGCCCATCCATGTAAGATTTCCATAACATTTAACAGTGGTGTCTTTGACCAGAAAGCCCATTGAGGGGGTGGGGAGCTAGGGAGGAGAGTGGAATACAACATGACTCATTTCCTACTTACCTCTGGGAGTTCCCATCCACCAAGAATGTTTCCAATGCTGGTATGTCAAAAACCCCAGGGATTTCTCTCTTTAGATTAAATACAATGATCAAGTTTTGATCTTTTCCATGGTTCCTTTCTATAGTAGCTGGCTCTCACTCTGCTGCATATTCTGAGTTTCCATGACTTTTAAATTTTTCTTGCCATAAAAAAAGTTGGCAGGTCCTACATCCTCTGGCACATACACATTTTTAATTAGTTTTGTCTTGCCATTTAATCCTTTCTTGTTAGATTCTCTTGGTATTTCTCCTTCCCCTTTTAAAATTTTCTTTAATTAAGCACTTGAGTGGCTCTGATCTGGTTTTACTGGGATTGGAGGATGCAACTGATCAGTGTCTGACATCTGCTGGAGAATTCCTGGTGCTTCATCCAGAGCAGTTATTTCATCTCCAATCCTCATGACTGGAGGAAGCAGCATTTAGGACAAAAACTATTAGGCTGCTTGGAAAAGTTCTCCTGCCCCAGTGCCAGTGGGATCCTTTGAAAAGCCTTGCCTTATCAGAGTTTCTCATAGGGCAATTTTAAGAACAGGAGTTGTATAGTTTTTCTTGTAATATTGTTTTCAGTTGAATTTTCTTTCCATTTCAACAAAAGCCAAACAATCTATTATACAATACAAACAGAACAGCAAGTTCTGTTTTTGCACACTTAAGTGGAAGTGATTATTTGTGGGAGTGGGGGGGGGGGGAGAAAATCAAACAGTTCCTTTAACTGTTCTTTTTTATGCATTTAGTTCATTAATATTAGTTTGCTTGTCTATTTATGGGGGGATTTTGTTAGGGCGTGAAGCTCAGGGCCAGATTAACCTATGATTGAGTATGCAGAGCTTGTGGATGGGTGCCTATCATAGGGTCACTCACACACTGGCACCTCCTGCTGGGTGTTTTGGGAATTAGCTCTGTCCCAGCGGCAGCACCCTTGGTTGATGGTGGTTCCCACCCTTGCCTCCACCTGCAGGCGCATTATGGCTTCTTTCTCTCACCATCTGCTTCATGGCATAGCCCTCTGGTTATGTCACTATCTGTTTTCCCTCTCTTCTTCTCTTCAACAAGAATCCAGCCACTCCTCACAGTGGCTTGGCAGTCCACAGCCGAGTCACTCCTTCAGCAGCGAGCGAGTGATGGAGGGGGGGGCACTGTAAGTCCTAACAGCCCATTAGGAGCCCCCTGCAGCAAACTTACTGGCTCTGGTCTGTAGCTTCCTTTTATATGGGCCGCCTGAGCCCTCATTGGCTGGTCCAGCCACCACCCTAATTATCTACAGCCCTCACCCTAATTGGCTGCCTGCCCCTCAGCCTCCCTAGGCTGGTTTTAACCCTCTCAAGGCCAGTGCGTGGCAGGAGCCCCATTACAGTGCCTTTTAAGTAATTTTATAAATGCAAATTAAAAATTGTGATGAGTGTACAATTCTAAAATTCTGTTTGGGAGTCCCATTATTCAGAGATATTGGGATTTGATAATGAATCACACACACAGCTTTTCACTGTGGGGCTGGCTGGGAGACATGTAGAGGACAGCTCTTGTAATTTTGAATTTATTAATTCTAGTTCCTTTGACAGATTTTAACAATGATGATTACATATGCAAATCAGACTTGGAGAAAACTGTTAACAAACTGACCAGAAATGAACTTACTCCAGAGGAGGTTTGTCTTGTTTGTGATAAGGTGATTGATGAAGCTGATCAAGACAATGATGGCAGACTCTCTGTGGAAGATTTTCAGCACATGATAGCACGAGCTCCTGATTTCCTCAGGTAACAGTAAAAACTTCCCTGTCTGACATTCAGTTCCACCATTCCCAACCTTAACCATTCAAAAAACATGAGTCAACCCCCATCTCCCCACATTAACAAGATTAAAAAATGCTTTGAGTTTTTATTTGCCTTTTGTTTATTGAACCACAGACCATGTTTTACAACTTTTCTCCACAACCAGAAGTGCTAGTAACTTGCTTAAAAATAGAGAGAGAGGGAGAGAGAGAGTGTCTCACATAATCTCATGACTCCAGGAGATGAGATTTACAAAATACTGAGAGACTCATGATAAATTTGGAAGAGTTGGCAACAATCCAATGGAAACAGTCTTAAAATTAAAGAATTTTTAATTATATCATAAGATTCTTCAAACTTCAGCATTTTAAATTCTTATCCCCAAACCAGAAAATAAAATAAAGTGTGCCCAAGTTAAGGATGACTGGATCTCTGTCACACAATACATTGAATTACTGTTCATAAATGTTACTATTAAGCATACATTCAATTATACTTTTCTCTCCAGACTCAGTTTCTGACTTCTGTCTTATCCTATGAAGTGTTTCAGTTACACAAGAATACCAGATACCAAAAAAATGTGTCTATGAAACAATCATTGACTTGCAACACATTCCTAGCATTTGGCTTTCAGCTGTTAGTTTATTCAGCCTTAGGGAAGTGGGTTTAGATCTACACATGAAAAGCCACACATAAGTGATTTTTTTTTTGTAATAGTACATTTCACATTCGAATCTGAATCTGGGGAAAGAGAGATGAGAACTGCATCTTGATGTCATTACCTTTTGCTTGAGATTACTGCTCATATGAAAGAGAAAGAGAGAAATAAAGAGGACCAAATAAGGATTTTCAGACACTGAAGAGCAAGGCAGAAAAGTCTTGTTTTGTCTCGTTTAAATCTTTAGAAGATACAATTCATCAAGATTTCCCTTTGTAATTTAGCAGAAGGTTTTTTTGGCCAATAAAATGTTTTTTAAAAAAGTCTTGTTTTGATTTACAGCCTGAGCAGATCTGATCTGTAATGGAACATACATGTAGCACCACATGCTGTCATTTTCAGAAGAAACTATTTTTTGTAGTTCAGAGCAAGCCAGACCCTAAAAAGAACATACAAAAAATATACACCTCCACGCCGACATAACACAGTCCTCTGGAACCAAAAAATCTTACTGCGCTATAGGTGAGACCGCCTCATATTGAACTTACTTTGGACCCCCTGCTCCTTGTCTCCTGACCTCCCCCTCCAAAGACCCCCATCCCTAATCACCCCCAGGACTCCAGCCCCACCCAGCCCTCCTGCTCCTGTCCCCTATCCACACCCTCCTCCACCTGACTGGTACGGCGGGAAGTGGAGCAGCTAGGCTCCAGCCCGCCCCATTCCGCAAGCTCCTGGCCGTGGTGCTGTGCTTCCCGCTGGTGAATGCGGGGAGGTTGGGGAAAGGATGCCCCCCCATACTCACCTGCAGCAGGAAGCAGAGCGCTGCGGCTCCAGCCGTGTCGCTGGGGCAGGGCGGGGGGGAGGGGAGGTTGGGGAAAGGTCCCTCACTCACCAGCAGCAGAGGAAGCGGAGCAGCCCGTCCCCAGCCCGCTCCACTCCACCAGCTCCCAGCCGTGCGCTCCGCTTCCCACTGCAGGTGTGTCCTTTCCCCAACCTCCCCACACTCACTGGTGGCGAGAAGCAGAGTGCTGTGGCTAGGAGCTGATGCGCTGATCCGCTGAAGCGCTGCTTTCCCGCGTTGTATGCAAACCTGTGTTATATTGGGTCACGTTATATCAGGGTAGAGGTGTGTAACTTTCCAGCAATGTGTTAGGCAAATACAGTATCCTACCTGGTACACTACTATCAAGTCTTTATCTGACTATTCCACTTTAAAAGCCATCCTTTAGTTTTTTCTAGTGCTAGAGAAATCCTCCAAGATTAAGTGGAATTGCTCCACAGATGCTGCTGAAGGTTAATGCTTTAAGTTGTTACCAAAAAAAAATAGAGAGAGAGAGAGAGAGAGGACACGAATTCGCATCTTTTATTGTATCTAAAGGTAAATTTAATCTTAATCCATGATCCTCCTTAAATATCCTAGTATATTCTTCCTAATCCATTATAGATTGTTCTGTTGTTTTACAGATTGTTTTCCATCAGTTTTGATGTTTTCTCCATTTATAGCTCAATTCAGATTGTTCTATCAATAGTTTTTGTTTGCATGTTGTAAATACAAAAAGCTTTAAACTGAGAACTTGAAATCTGATAGATTTAATATGTGTAATGAAACTATCTTACTTACTAGATCTATTTGACTCAGACTTCATTTTTTCTGTAACTGGAGCATGAAGTCCATTCAAACTGCAGCTAGGACAATCAGTTTGTGCTGAAGAAGGTTCTTTGTCACTAATGTTGAAGGATCATTTGGATGCCACTGTCCTGGGTGGGAGTGGGGGAGCTTCCTAATCTGATGGAAGAGTAAGTTGCATTGTTGTTCTGTTTCCTGGAATAGTGTGCTGTGCTAGTGTGGATCCTGAAATGCAACCGCTGGTTTCAGTCAGATTCTCAGGGAGCAAAGCCACTAAGAGATTTGCACAACTCATATCATTATTTAAAATAACTGTGTGAGAAAACAATTCTTCATAATCAGTATTTTAATCACTCCCCTGAAAAGAAAAAAAATAGACAACAGTGAATAAGACTATGAACAGGACTCTACGTGCTCTGTGACCTGCAGAATATGTCAAGGAACCTGAGCCTGGAATCTGCAGTGTTCTAGTGCAGCAGACTGAAAATTTGGTCTTTGCTTCAGATATATGTAAAATTTGATTTTTTTTACTGAATTACATGTGAAAATGAGTAATTCAGTTGGAACAAACTTCTTGTGTTATTTAATTTGGTATTAAATTTCATTCATTTAAAAATGCAAGGACAGGGTAAATTTTTGATGTGCTGCAAAATTTTGTATTGAAAATGCTTAGTTGCTTCACAGAAGTTGTCAGGAGTGAAGGTGGGGGTTTTGGGAGCTGGTTAGGGGACAGCTGGGGAATTATGGAAGGTTGTTTAGGGCTGTGGGATAAGCACATTGGCTGCATGTTTCTGTTAAAGTGGCCAATTAAATATTTTTTAAAATTGACAAATTATAGTTGTTAGGTTTTGATAAACATTGTTGAGATGAATGGGGCAGTTCACATCCCCCTTAAAGCTACTGGTTCAGCCTGTCTGTAGATGAAGGCAGACACCACTTCATTTATTACAATCGCTTCTCATTTTTTTTAATTAAAAAAATGTGATTCTGGAGCACAATTCCATGGCAAATTCCATTCTACAGCATCACTGAATACTGGGGACCCTGAATATAAATAATCTCTCAAGTTAACATTAGAAAATGAAAGCAGGGATGCAGCCTGGAATGCTGAGCACCACATACTAGCTCATTTTCTCATTAATAACACAAATTTTAAAAGCCTGTCTGAGGGATCAGGAGAGGAGAATTCCTGGGCCTGCATCTCTTTTCAAGCTCTATTTCTGTATCCAGCCTTTGCTACTGCAGGTCTGTGATTTCTCAGCACTCAACAGCCCTCCTGTATGTCACTTATAGTTTCCAGAGAGGCTGACTCAGAACAAAGTTATCTAGGATTTTAATAAGCATCAACCACACATTAGTCGCACCACCTATATCACCCAGCAAGTGGCACTGTATGATTACTGAAAGCTGCAACAATATCATTTCTTCCTTATGTTCATAGTCCCAGGAGCAGTTTATATTGTTTCTGCACCATAAGTAAAATACAGTTACAGTACTCTACTCTAGGGCAAAAACAAAAGATGAGGCACATTCCCACTTGACTTACCTATCCACATAGTTGGATTAACAGTTCATTGTAAGGTCTGATAGAACTATGTTTATGAAAGTTCACCAAGTCTTCCAATCTCTTATATTTTGTAATCTTTCCTGAAATAATGAGCCATCCATTATTTAACTCCTCAGTGAGGAAGCGTGGACAGTGCACTAGAAGAAAATGGATAAAGATACTATCATCACGAATAGAGTTTTTGATTTGGTGCATTAGAGCCCAGGAGAATGGATTTCACTTTATTAAAGAACTTTTCATTGTAATCGTGGTCCCATTTTTCGCATAAAAAGTCCCGATTTTTACAGCTGAATCCCCTGGTCACTCTGCACTACATTGAGTTTGTGAAGTCAACTGCCTGTTTTGAGTTCTAAACAAGTTGGAAAACAAATTGTAACAGGCTGTTACTCTACAGTGTCTGTTATGCACATTATTAAACTACTTCTTATACATAAAAAATGTCCTCAAATGATTTTGTTGTGCTGTCAATAGCTCTTAAAGTCATTATCTTGTCTGTGTAATTTTTAGAAGGTAACCAGCAGAAGAAAAATTGTGCTTGGACCTTTTACTGTTTTATGGTGATTTGTAAAATATTTAGAGGAACAAATATCTAAGTACCTATTTCCCAGGCTCTAGGGCCATACAACAATTATTGAAAACGGAAGCCATATAAAGCAGGACTGAAGAAGGATGGTCTTGTGGTTAAGGTGCTAGACTGAGACTCATGGGATCTGCTTCCATTCCTGGCTCTACCATAGATTTCCTGGGTTGTCCTGGGCAAATTTTTCCATTCCTGTACCTCAGTTCCTCATTTGTAAAATGGTGATAATACTTCCCCAGCTCACTCTAGTGATGTGAGGATAAGTCCATTAATACTTATGAAGTGTTCATACAACAGAGATGACAAAGAGATATGGAAAGTTTTTTTCTGTTTGTTTTTTTACCTACAGAACATCAAATGTTGTCTGCAACGTTTTAAACCAGAGGACTCTTGATAAATTAAACTCCTGTTCCAGTTCTTTTTTCAGCCTCAGTTGAAGGGGTGAGGGTGACTGAAGCTTCAGCTTTCCCCCCCGCCCCCAAGCATGTATCAAGTTTGAATAAAATTGGTGTTCAAAACAGTGACTAAAAATTCCTTCCGTACTCAACTGTTATATTTTCATACTCATGTGCTATTATATTTGCATTGGTTCCTCCCTGTTGCATATACTCTTCCAGCAGAACAGGGAAGAAGAGACCTGATATTTCTAATGTTAACAAAATTTAAAAAAAGGAAAAAGTTGAAATTTAAATAAAACCTTTCAGATCTACTTTATATGTCACAAAGGAAGGAAGGTCCCAAATATATGATTTCCGTTGCAGGTCACTGTAAACCTTTTTCTAAAACAACCAAAATATTTAAATATGAAAAATAGTAGCTGAGCAGACAGTAAAAATTGTATTTAAAAAAAAATTGTTATGCTAAATCAACAGGTTTTTAGGCTCAGACAAAAAAGAATTGGAATCCTATTCTATTCAGGTTCTTATACCACACCCTCCATGATGAGATCTGAATGCCTGAAAGATAGCCTGTAAATCTGCTTCTGGGCCTCTTTCTCCCTCCAGCAGCTAAGGTGCTGGTCTGTTAGGAGCAGAAATCATATTTATTAAAATTGATGGTATAGTCAGAACTACAGCAACCTCACAGCTAGTAAGAGAGACACTGGCAACAAGTTGGATGGAGAATATCTGCAAGATGCCATCAGAGACAACAGATCTTGACAGTTTAAGACGTGCTAAAAAGGTTACTGCGAGACACTGCAAAAGCAATATATGACAAAATATTCCTGGAGATCCAGACTTCTGCTAATCAGTCTCAGCTATCTGGAATTATTTCAATAAAATGTTGACTCTTATTTTTATGAGGGACTATGACCAATATGACTCACTAACTCATATGAGGAGACATCCCAGAGGTTAATCCTGCAGTAAATCCTCAGCAGCCCTGTAATGAAATATTAAAAGATTGGAACATGTTTCAGCTTGACCATTTTAAATTACTCAGACTGTAAAAGAAGACAGGACTTGCATTAGTTCTTTGTCTGACATGTTTTAAATGCTTATGAAGCATTTCAAGGTGTCATTCACAGAGGTAGTTGAATTAGGAATGAGTTTTGTAAACACCAAACTTTTGAATTTGGTTCAAATTTGCAGTTTGAGTTTTGACTTCACAATAGTTCTCTAAAGTAATGTAAGGAATCAGATGTAACAAACTTATAAGAACAGGAGAACTTGTGGCACCTTAGAGACTAACAAATTTATTTCAGCATAAGCTTTTGTGGGCTACAGCTCACTTCTTCGGATGCACGAAAGCTCATGCTGAAATAAATGTTAATCTCTAAGGTGCCACAAGTACTCCTGTTCTTTTTGCGGATACAGACTAACACGGCTGCTACTCTGAAACTTAAAAGAGTGAGCTATCACTATATCCTGAGTCAGTGCACATTACTGTACTGTGACTCTCCAGGTATCTTCTTGGTTTTTACTAGTCAGTTAAATTAGTTATTTCAGTATTGAGTTGAGAACTTTCTGTACAACAAAGGGCAAAGACAGCAGACAGAACTCACACTGACTTCTGTGGAGCCAGGATTTCATCTGCTTAGCAGCTGTGGATTACCATGGTGTAATATAGATATTGAGATGGATTACTTGATGGACAATGATCATGGTGAAGTGTTTAAGAGTGCGAGACTTACAGCCATTTTAATACAGGGTCAGACTGTGACCCAGTCTTGCATAGCCATATTAGGGATAAGTAGTAGTAAGACCTCTCTCTCTTTTCATACACCTCCTCCTCCTCCCCAGTTCTCCTGTATGATATTAGTGTTCCCACATCATGGCATGGACCCTAGTGTCTGGTGCTCCCTGCAAGCAAGTGGGCATGGAGAGAAGCAAAAGAGTGGGTAAATGCTTGGCTTTGCCCTTCCCAACACATGCACCAGCTAGCAATGTTGAGCCAGTGCAGGAAGGGAAGTAAGTTTGCAGGGCCGGCTCCAGGCACCAGCTCAGCAAGCAGGTGCTTGGGGCGGCCAAGGGGAAGGGGCGGCATGTCGGGCTCTTTGGCAATTTGGCGGCGGGTCCTGCAGTCCCTCTCAGAGGGAAGGACCTGCCGCCGAATTGCCACCGAAGAAGAAAGCAGTGCAGTGGAGCTGCCGTCGATCATGATTGCAGCTTTTCTTCTTCCCTATCGCTTGGGGCAGCAAAAACCCTGGAGACGGCCCTGTAAGTTTGACTACATAAAAGCTGCCATAAGGTGCTGCATCCAAACTTCTCCAGAATAGTCCAGGAGCGCACAACCTCTTATGCAGGAATTGAGTCTAAAAGCTCAATCTAGTCCATTCTGGCACTAATTCCGTGGCTGCTCATGAGCACTGAGGAAACCAGGGATTAATTATTCCCCAATACATCTGATCTCTTAATATATGGGTATCCCAGGTTTCCTATAGCTCTTCTGGTTTACACTGAGGCACCACTAAATCCCTGAATCAGAAGAACATTTTAGCATATGCTCCGGGGCTGGCAGGCTGCAGCCACGCCGTCCACCACAGCCTGCTGGAGCAGCTCCGGCCAGGCCCAAGACATCCTCCTCGGCCTGTCCCAGATAAGGTGGGAAGGGGAGAGTGTGGGGGCCCCAGGCTAAGGGTGGGGTCATGTGGGGGGTGGTCACAGGGGTTACTCCCCTGACCCCTAGCTTCTCCCCCCCCAAAAATTCCCCACCAGTTGCTGTCATGGCCTGTCAGGGTAAACCTCTCACAGGCCGAGACACTTTGTTTACTTAGGTTTACCTCGGTGCCTGCAGCAAGGTAAACAAACCATCCTGGACCACCAGTAGCTTATCCTGATGGCCTGGGAACCAGTTTGCTGACCCGTGAATGATAGGGTTGACTTATGAATGAGTCATAAAATATTTCCAGTTTTACTTATCCATCTTGTGGGGTTTGGCTTATAAACGAACTGTCTTATGATCGAGGATATATGGGATTTCTTTTTAACCTCCCAACATTTAAAACTGACCAAAGCAAGCAATTATTATTAATTTGAATAATTAGTTAAAAACTTTCATGGCAGTTTTGTTCAAACAACCTTGGTCCAATTTTTAACAACTGAGAAGCAGGTTTCATAATAGGAATACTGATTATTCTTCTACGATTATGCTGAAATATCATAGTTCAACAATTCGCACTTTCTGGGGATGACTCTGAGGAACCATGAGGGCACACCATGGTCTACAAACCAATCTGCCTGAGTTTCCATAAGCCATTTTAAGGTATAGGATGACTCCGGCACCTTCATTTCTTCCTAGCAGGAAAAAAAAATCTTGTTAATCAAAACAGAAAACTCAGATTTTAAAGAGATATTTAAATGTTGCTCTGCTCAGCATTGTAATACCTAACTGACTTAGGAGTCCAAGTCTCATTTTAAAAAGTGACACAGGCTTCAGGACTTGCACATTGTAACACTGAGCACAACAGCACCTAAATAATTTTACAAATCTAGACCTATGTTCCTTAACTGGTTCTACAATGGATCTGTATTAGAGCTGAGTAGGTGTTGGTAATTCTGAGATATGCAGCTGCTTGCTGGGGAATTTAAATATATTTTAAAATATTTTCCCCTGTGCACTTCGTATGGCAGCAAGAAATAGATGTTGTTGAGAGAGTCTGCTGTTTGGTGGAGATAAGTCACAGAATATTAATTAGTAAATACAGTTTAAAGTAGGATTAGTATGCTGCTTCTGTGTGTAAAAGACACCCACGTGGGTTTTGTGTAATTGGAGATTAAAAGCAAAAATTTCCATTAATCTTTTGTATGGAAGATAAAAATTGAGGCACCTTACTGTTCTTGACTATGCTAAAAACAATGTATATGCAGTATAGTAATATTAGCCAAAATCACTGTATATAAGAGCTGCCTACTGAATCCAGATAAAGCATGCTTCTCACCTCAAACCAAGGTTTAAGTGTATGCAGAAGGAAAAAAATTAGTTTACTGCAGGTTTTGCTTCTTCAACCAAGAATGTGAGGAAAAGGGACTCTAACTCTTGGTATATGAATAAAATAAATTACTTTTTATGTGTTAGAATGTTCATACAAAGTCTCAAACATAACCTTGCAAAAAAATTAAGGTTAAGTTCTTCATTCTATTCAAGAGATGCCCTGCATTTCCTACACAGGTCAGCCCTGTGGTGGTAGCAAAGATCATATTCTTTTAACAACATTCGATTTAAAATGTTTTTTTTTTTTGCTTTTGCTCATCCATTTTCTACCAGATCATGCTGCATTACATACTCTAATACTTATAATTGGAACTAAGAATGATGTTTGAATGCCTTGGGTGTGTGTACAGATGCAAGGGAGTGGACATTTGTAGAATTAGTGTGTGTGGGTGACAACTAAACTAATCTAACAGTTTTCTAAATTTTGAAACTAAATCTTTCAAAGCATATTTATATGCCCTGTAAAAATAAAAACTTGGAAATCCAGTAGGAGACCCATTAAGATGGTTAGTGCTCACATATATGACAGAGGTACCAAGTTTTAGGTGTTTTATGTATACAGTTTTGTATTCATTTGACAAATGTTTACTTAAGTTTTACATGAACAGGTTGAGACCCTTTTAAAAATATTCATAGATTCATAGACCCTAGGACTGGAAGGGACCTCGAGAGGTCATCAAGTCCAGTCCCCTGCCCTCATGGCAGGACCAAATACTGTCTAGACCACCCCTGATAGACATTTATCTAACCTACTCTTAAATGACCTCAGAGTGAGACCACCTCCTCAGGCCACATTATTCCACCCTGTTACACGACCCCTGACAGTTAGCAATTTTTCCTAAGTCCAACTAAATCTCCCTCCGCCCCAGTTAGCCCCATTGCTTCTCCTCACGCCATTAGAGCGCTCACACCGGACACATTTCTCCTCCTCCTGATGCCACCCCCTTCCTACACTCTACTGAAAATGCCGACATGTCCCTCTCAGGCCTCTCCTCTTCACTAATAAACCAATTCGTCCAAGCTTCTCTCAAGGTCATGTTCCGCAAGACTTTAATACATGCTTGCTTAGCTCCCCCTTCTCGGACCCTTCCCAATTTCTCCCCACAATCTTTCTTGACATCGCCAGTGCCCCTCCGAACTGGACACCACACCATACCCCCCAGTTGAGGCATAACCAGCGAGAGTAGAGCCGTCAGAAATACTCTCGGTCCTTGTTTACAAACACCGTTAATGGCATCCAGAATCAGTTGCTTTTTTGCAACAGTAACAAGAACTGGTTGACCTCTATTTATGCTGTGTGCACTATGACCCCTAAGACTCTTTCGCCATAGCCTCCAGACGTCTTCCCCCTTCTGGAGTGGAAACCATGTTCCTCCTAAGTGGAGCACTGCATTTGTCTTATTGATTCATCCCGTTTACATCAAACATTTGCTCCCACTTCAATTTGTCCGATCATCTTTGAATGACTACTTCTTCAAACAGTGCAATCCCCAGTTTTGGTATCGCACAAAAATAAGCATACTTCTATGCGCAACATCTAATGTATTGATAAGAGATTAACAGAGCTGTCCAAAACAGGCCCGCGGAAGCCCCACTTTATCCTCCAGCATCATTGGGAGCCATTAATAACTACTCTCTGAGTACTGTATAGCCAGCCAGTATGCACCACCAGCAGTTATGACCCACCTATAATAGCCCATCTAATTGTATTGGCCTATTTATCGCTAGAACATGCCGAGACAACGTGACTAATGGCTACAATAAGTCTAGGTAACACATCCATCCGCTTCTATCCAAGGCTCGTTATCTACAAAGAAAGCTAACAGATGGTTTGGCATGATTGTTCTTTAAATCCATGGCGGCTATTTCCTATTACCCTACCTTCCAAAGTTTGTGCAGAGATTCTTAATTATTGCTAAGATTACGCCCTGACAGAAAGTTAACTACTGGTCGGGTGTTTTGGGTTGCTTCTAGTCCCTTTTATAGATGGGCACATATTTGGCACTTTTCCGCTTCTGGTCCTCCCGTACTCCCATGATCCACGAGTATAGCTAGAGGCCAGATACCTCCTCTAGTAACCCTTGATATTCTAGGCGCATTCATTCAGGGGCCTGTGACTTGCAGGCATCTAACTTTTCTAAGTGATTTTTAACTTGCTCTTTTTTTATTTTATCTTCTAAACCTACCCCCTTCCCATAAGCATTCACTATGTTAGACATTCCTTCAGACTTCTCACTGAAGACTGAAACAAAGAAGTCATTAAGCATCTCATTAAGATTGGTTTAATGAAACTGATTTGGCCATTACATTTCTCAAGGCCAAGCAAAGAGCATACAGATCTGTCCTTGGGTCATGATCCAAAGCCCACTGAAGACAGGAGTGTTTCACAAATGTATTTATTTTTAATTTTATTCATGGTTTTAATTGCATCCACCCAATTTTCTTAGCATAACTATAACAAGAATATAAAACCATTTACAACTCTTACTACTTAAATAATTAACTCCTCCTTCCCCCTCACTCATTAAAAAAAAATCAGCATTAAAATCACACACCACCGCAGTTCTGGTTAAGCCTTTTCTGTCACATCCCCTCCTCAAGAAGGATGGAAGAGCAGAGCAGCTTCATAGAATCCGGTAACAAGAGACCAACAGGGCAGCATGTTCCAGGGTAAAGGGCCTCTCACTAAAAATGGCCAGCTAGCTGCCACCTCTCTTTTAAACTAGGGAAACATCAACTTGAATGTTTCATGAATTCTTAACTGCCAAGGCACCACAAAGGTGGTCTCTCTCTCAGGTAGTTGTTTGCAGGTGCAAATCATGTAGCAGCCATTGTATTCAGGTACAAATTATTTCTACAAATGAAAAACCTTAGCTGGGCCCCAACCCCTAAGTGTCAAACAAATACTGATCTCAGAAAAAGATTGGTAAACTGCAGCGTTTGAATTTACTATGAGAATTCACACATCATAGCACATTCATAATGTAAAACATCAAGGTACCTTACTTCAAATTCTGCAGTATTGTTAATCTGCACATTCTGCCTCTTTCCAGCTGTGTTTAGCTTTCAGTTCAGTGTTGACTTGTGTCATAAAGGGAAGAGTAACCACCTTTCTATATACAGTACTATAAAATCCCTCCTGGCCAGAGGCACAAAATCCTTTTTACCTGTGAAGGGTTAAGAAGCTCAGGTAACCTAGTTGGCACCTGATCAAAAGGACCAATAAGGGGACAAGATACTTTCAAATCTGGGGAGCGGGAAAAGGTTTTGTTTTGTCTGGCTGTTGTGTGTGTTTGCCGGAGACAGATTAAGAAAGCAAGCTATCCAACGCCATTAGTAAGTACTAGTGAAGAAATGCATTAGATTACTTTTATTTTGGCTTGTGATTTTCCTTGTTTAGAGGGAGGTTTATCCCTGGATTTGTAACTTTAAGGTTTTGGCTAGACAGGAGATCCTCTACGTTCTTGAGTCTTTTGTTATTCTGTAAAGTACTTACCATCCCGATTTTACAGAGGTGATTCTTTTACCTTTTCTTTAATTAAAATTCTTCTTTTAAGAACCTGATTGATTTTTCATCATTTTAAGATCTGAGGGTTTGGGTCTGTGTTCACCTGTACCAAGTTGCAAAGATATTATTCTCAAGCCTCCCCAGGAAAGGGGATGTAGGTGCTTGGGGGATTATTCTCAAGCCTGCCCAGGAAAAGGGGTATAGGGGTTTGGGGAGATATTTGAGGAAGGTAGGGTTCCAAGTGGCCCTCCCTAAATGTTAGTTGAAATCACTTGGTGGTGGCAGTGTTACTTAATCCAAGGAACAGGGGAGTTTTTAACCTAAGCTGGTAGAAATAAGCTTGGCGGGGGGGGGGGGGGAATCTTTCATGCAGGTTCCCACATCTGTACCTCAGAGTGGGGAGGGAACCCTGACAACATGTCTCAGATGGGTAAGGCCTTACATCAGTGAGTTTCCTTGGTGAAATATTTGTTTAAGAATTCCAGGACATAGATTTCTGAATACTAAAGGAAGTAAATTTGAATAAAAAGTAATTGTGCTGCTTGTTTTGTATCCCAGGAAACAAACCAGAATACAATAGGGTAATCTCAAAGTTAAGAAGTCCAGTAGACAAAAGACATGGTATGTTTTATTATATCAACAAATAAAGACATGAAATGCAAACTTTGGATAGGACAAAAGGTAGATGGAATACCTTATTCAGGTGCTGGTCTACATTAACCCAACATCCACCAGTTAAATATTATTAACTCAAGTGACTTTGGGCTGAAGTTATTTCATGGTTAAGGCATTAATGAGGTTGATTATAACTGTTAACTGATTGCATAGCCTAGCCTATCTGAAAGAGACAATTAAAAGGTCTTTCTAACTAATATGGGAAAGCACACAATGCTTCTCACCTTCAAATGCTCCTGTTGAATCAGAATATTTAATTCAGGACACTGAGCAGCATGAGGATTCATGACATAAAGGAACATGATAATCAACTGAAGTTCAGTGAATCAGACTTCGGTATTAGCAGGTTCTATTTTACTTGCAGGTGTTACAAAAGCTCACCATGAGTGCTAGAGAGAGAAGGTGGGGGAGGTATTATCTTTTATGGGACCAACTTCTGCTGGAGAGAGAGACAAGCTTTTGAGCCACACACAGTTCTTCGAGTCTAGGAAAGATACTCCAAGTGTCACAGCTAAATGCAAGGTAGAACAGATTGTTTAGCATAAGCAGTTAGCAAAAAAGTGCCTGAATGGTCTCTCAGAATGTGCTATGTTAAACAATCTGTTCCATCTGGCATTTATGTGATGCTTGAGGTATCTTTCCCAGAGCTCAAGAAGAGCTCTGTGTGGCTTGAAAACTTGTCATCGTCACCAAACATGAGTTGGTCCAATAAAAGATGTTACTTCTCCCACCTTGCTTCTCTAATATCCTGGGACTGACACAGCTACAACTACACCATTCACTGAGAGTGCTGACAGTTAAGTACAGCTGACATGGATACACAGCAGACGTATATCTAATTCAGCAGCCAGTGGAGTGGTCCCTCTGTATTAAAGTTAATTGGACATTTCCTCACACCTCTCCACTAGCACCTTGTACTGCAATAGAAATGTGCAACTCACTTAGGCCATTGGTACAATGCCATATAAGCAGTTAGCATCCCCCTTTAGAAATCAACCCTAGTGCATCTGAGAGATTCTGGGCCTATAAAGTTTTACTCAAGGTGTCAACCTTGAATCAAGGGCCCAGCTGCCTTGGTAACATGCTGCTGTCACTGCCCAACTTCCCGATGGCTAGGGAGACTGTATTTAATGCTCACGATTTGGCTTGTTGTAGTTATGAGCTTTTCCATGGTCTTCATCAGAAGGTGATGAATTGCCTTTTGGAAGACAATAACATCCCAAGCGTATGTGTGGGGGGTGTGGAGGAAGAAAAAGGTGAAGTTTGTTATCAGGTTCAGAAGCAAGCTACTAACTGGCTACAGTCAAGAGGTGGGTTAAAAATATCCAAAGAAGATAAAATTGCTGCTAGCAAACCTGACTTTTAAATAATTTCAAGTTAAAAAAACAACAGTTGTTACCTTCATGAGCAATCAGCCAATACTGGGAATAGGCAGCTGTACAAGAAAGTAGAACATACACATCACATGAACACACGTCAGAATTTGTCATCTATTATGTATATTGCAGATTAGAAGTGCATTTTACTTATATACCCAACAACATTTGTTAATTTTTGGTTACTAGAATCTGGATTTCACTAGCAGCTGTGTTATAAATTTTCTATGAAGTGACAATGGAGTATATTTTCATTGGATTTAATATGATATGCAAGTTATATCACAGTAAGTTTAATTGATTAGGTTGTAAGCTTGCTAAGTTACCACACAGGCACCAGTGGGATACTTAATGTACGTCAAAACTGAAGGCAGACAACTCCTTCATTGCATAAAGTACACTATCAATAATTTTGGAAATTAAATTATGTATGAGAGCAGCTGCAGCTGTTTGCGAGCAATATGACAGGGGATAAGCATGCTAACCAGAGGGAAGTAGGAGGAGCTGGAAGGAACTCCACAATAAATCCAGAACTGGTTGTGTAAAAAGAAAGTGCCCTAAGATGGGGATGCTGGAACCATTTCACCTGATCCATTACTCAGAATACACAATAAAACTAACAAGGAGTCTGGTGGCACCTTAAACAGATTTATTTGGGCATAAGCTTTCATGGGTAAAAAAACCTCACTTCTTCAGATGCGACCCCGATACTTGACAATAAAGCTAACGACTTAAGTGTATGAAGTTTGGAAACAGTAATATTGGCATTTATTGCATTTCTCTTACCCTAGTTAAATTCATACATGTAGTTAGATAAGGAAGTTGGAGGAAAGCTCTATGTGTGGTTATATAAAATAATCCAATTTATCACTGCTACTTTTTGTATACGCTTACAATGGTCCATCTCCTACACCAGTGACCAGTTTCCAACATTACTGCAGCAATTTTCTAAACCTCTGGTTCGCACATAACTGGCCCTAGGTCTACAATCCTACAGTTTATAGATGAGACTTATGTTAAGAATTTGTATATAATAAAAATGATTAATTTTGCTACAGATACATTTAACACTGAAATCCCTTACACTCCAAGAGTCATAGGTTCAAGCCCCACATCAGTCTGTGAAATAATGTGACTTTAATGGTGTGGCAGTTTCAGCAAAATTAATCAATCACCACTTATGGCAGTAGGGGAATACACAGAAAAATAAAATTGAATTGCCATGTTGTTGTAGTCTTTTGGTTCCTCAAGATATGAGAGAGAGACAAGGTAGGTGAGATAGTATCTTTTATTAGACCAAATTCTGTTGGTGGTAAGTACAAGCTTTCAAGCTACACCGTCCTGAAGAGCTCTGAGTAACTTGAAAATTTGTAACCTTCCACTAACAGATGTTGGGCCAATAAAATTGAAAGTAGTCAACTCAATTCTGCAGTAAAATGAGCCCTGTTGCTAAGCATCTTTATGCTAGATACTGTTATCTCAGAAGAGCAACAAGGGGTGTTTTTTTCAACAGAGGACTGGAAATTAAAGGAAAAAAAGAGTTGAGACCAAACCAGAACGTACCAAGTTCTTGCCCCTTCTCACTAATGGAAGAAATAGCCTATTTTGTACTTAGGAAGCTATACACATGAAAGATGAACAGAACTGGCAGAAACCAAAGAAAAAAAAGTTCTGCTCTTTTCATAAGAAATTTATTTATGCAATGTTCAGGGTCCGGTACAACAGAGTAAAAACAAATACCACATAATAAACGTGACAGCTTTTAAAAATACAAACATGAAAACCAATGAGTGCGTTTTAAGAAAGGCATTGTCACAGAGGGAGCAGCCAACAGTGGTCATTCTAAAAAACACTGAAAGAAAAAACGTTTACAGGTTTTTTTAGAAGTTGGTATGAGATTAGATTTTCCTTAGTGATCAAGTCTCACTAAACCCCTGACCAACACACTATTGGGAGTATATAATTCTTGCAGCAAGGGCTGAAGAGAGACCAGCCTGCCAATCTACCTTATTCACACACCCACCCACCATGATCATCTGAAAAAATTAGTCATGGAGCAAGTCACCCTGCAGTACTCAGACTGCACAGTACCCAACAGCATTCATTTGGATGAGTCTTTGCAATGTCTAGGAATGATCACAAATGTGTGCACGCCTTGGTCAATTCTTCCGTATCCCCCTATAAACATCCTGTACAAATGAAGATCATATTTCAAGCAGCTCTTTGCCAAATCTCTTATTCAGTGTACCAACCGTTTAAAGTCCCACAGAACACTTTTAAATCATGGTGGCCTCTGGGCACCCGTATCAGCCAGAAAAAGAGGAAAGAACACCCTAACAGCAAACAGAAGTTGTTAATAACATCCCACCTAAAGCGAGGGACCAAATGTTTCTCAGCAGCGGTAAGGAGACTAAAATAATCCATAGGATTCATAAATCTGAGGCTGAAAGCCTGGTGCTGGCATAAGGCTCTGATGTTGCTAAACATTTAGTGCACATCCAGGTGACATGTTAAAAAGCACCCTCTCATTACTGAAAAATAGGGTATTGAAAGTCTGAGACCTCTGTTTGGGTGGGCCAATCTGAAAATATTCCAACCACCCTCAAAGATCAAGTCAACCACAAGATCTTGTGATGGTCATTAAATGAAGACAATGGAGATAATGTCTTTGAATTTGTGCTTGAGAAGTAGGTTTATTTCTGTGCAAGCCACGCGTCAATTGTTAGAGTAACTGCTGTATTTTTAGTTGTTTTTAAAAACACCTAAAGCTTTGCAGTGTGTGTGTTAAATACGTTTGAGTAACTAATGAGTTCTTCAAAGTTTTACAAAACTTGATACACCGAAAATTTAGATTTGCCGTCCATGTATAAACAAAACTGGGCTACTGAACATATGCGATGAATGACTATGCTATTGTTCTTTTGTTGCTTCTTCTGGCCATGTTGATATAAAAAAAAAAATAAATCTTTTTTCTAGAATACTAATTTAATTATGAATGTGCTAGTGAAAGTGTCCAGCTATATGCTGACTTTATCTAAGATCTGTGAAAGTGCTACAAGTTGTATATAGCATTGTCAGTGTTTAGTGGCACTTAGGGAAAGCATGTATCCAACTGTAAACATTAATTCACTATTATATATATTTGCTACGTTAGAATGTCAGCCTTCATGTTGCTTAAAACTGATTTAACTTTTATGTCAAGACGATATATCCTAGATGTACAGTGATGACAGCAAATTACGGTTAACTGCATGAAGCTTCCTGAGTTTGAGCAAAAATATAATTGTTAATTAAGTAAAATAGAATCATTGTAAAGAAAAATCATGATGCTATAAAAGGTAGGTATATAAATAGGTGCAACCACCTGCATAAACATGGGACATTCACATACAAAAAAAGTTAACTTACATTAAAAAGAACTAATGTACTAACCATTAAGATCTAGAAAAATGAAAAGTGAAGATCACAACTCCATCCTTCAACCTCTGTTTGGAAGTAAATACTCCTTTCCTCCCTCTCAAATCAAGCCTGATAACTCTGTAGCATGGGATACCATGTAATTGTAGGCTGCATGGTGTATCAAACTGCCCACTATTTTACAGTCACGAACCAAAGGATAATATGGACTGCAACACCCAGCTATCACAGGGTATAAGGATGGAGGCTGAACATTCCTCATTCGCTGCTTTAAAACAGAAACTAAACATTTTAACATATTTATATGTGTGTTAGAGAATCTTGTTTGTCAACACTGTTCCACCATCTCACCTGCTCATGACTACCTAGAACGTTTAAAAAATGCTTCTTTATCCTACCATCGTAGCATTGCATGTCCATTCTATACCTCTGTATTAGCTGTACGCAAAAATACAAAGGACCCTTTTAGTTTGTGTAGGTAGCCATGATTAACTGAATTATTTTACTCTAGAGAAGTCTATCATTCAGCATGCTTGTCAAGTCCTCATACTATAAAATCCTTACTTGATTCTTGTTGGAAAATGCATATTACATGCAGATGGCTTAATGAACAAAATTAGCTCAGTTTCACAATTCAACACTGGACAAAAGGCATAGAAAAAAAGCTATTTAAAAAAGTAACATGGTAAATGTGCAAGAGAGTAAAGCTTTAGTTTCCGTTTAGTATTCAGTTTGAGCCAAAAGACTGAGCTCATATTTGCCTGCAGGAGAATTAGTTACTAAAATACTTTATAATAATGTATTTGATCTTTAATTCTAGTGACAGTAGTGAAAGCTACGGCAAGAAAAGAGGTTGGAACATATTCACGCAGACTTCAAGGAAACAGAGGTAGGGAGTAAAAACTCAATTTTAAACAGAGCTTTAATTTATTTTTCCCTTAAGTGCAGTTGTCAATGTAAACAAAACATGTTAACAATTCCAGTGAGTTGCAGGACATTGATGATACGTTCATTCTCTTCAAATATGCTCTTTTACCATTATGCCAGTTACCAGACAGAAAGAGCAGCTTCTAAACAGCTTATACTTGTTGGCTTCTTTTCAAATCTAGTTAACTAAATCAGTCGTACAACCATTAACCTGAAAGCTGCATAAAAAGAGCTTAAAATTGCTTGGCTGTTAAGTTTTATATATTGGAATGTGTTGTGCCTTTGTGTATAAAGTGTACATACACAGAAGTATATTTTCTTTAAGGGTCACCACAATTTTCCTGTACCTCATCGTTTGCATTGCCATACATAGTTAAAACAGTTCACTGCCACTTTAAATCTTAAGCAATCATGGCATGGGAGCAAGAGAAATCTCAGCCAAAACAAAGAAAGCCAGTTTTCAGAAAGTGTCAATATATGGAGTGTGCATCTTCATACAGGAGCAATGCAATACATTTTTGTTTTCACAAGTTAGAAATAACCACTAAGTCATGAAAGGTTTGTTTGAAGTCATTCTCAACTATGAGATAAAGAACTTATGCGGCCCATCACAGTGTTATTCAGCTACGTCATTACCTTTGAATAAGGTGGTCTACATATTTGAACCATGGCCTATAACTATAGATAACAGATTAGAAAACAGATCATTTGCACAAGAGTATAGAATAAAATTATCTCCGACACAATTTAAAAGATGCCTTGATAAATCGACAAATATATTATGGATGGTCTTCCCTAACGTGGAAAATAAAGTTTCTTCCTCAAAACTTCTCATATGAAGGATTTATTATATTTACAGCACACTTTGGTTCTCTAAAAAATAGATATTTTCTTTCTGATGAGGCATTGTGTTTCATTTCAGTTTTACTGGTTGGTTGTCTAGAACGGTGGAACTGAACTAGTGACGTGCAGACAAATGTGATTTTTTCCTGTGATAGCCGAAAGGATAGATATGCAGAAAGCTTCTACCCACCATTCGAAAGCTATAAGTGTTTAAAATAAGTGCATTTTGTTGTTTTGAAGTGATTGTGCTCTATGTATCTATAGACATTTAGATGCAGGTATCATGTACACATACCATTAGTTTATTAATGTTGGCATTTCAGTGTAAAGTCATTTAAACTTAATTTTTCTACTTTAGACACATTAGATATAAACCCCCACCCAGAGAGTGAAGCTTGTCAGTAAAGGTGCTATTGGAGGTCACTTTTGATCTGTATCCCTTCTCTAGACAATGCATATGCCAAGCGGAAGGTGTGACAGAAAAATATTTAAAAAATTTCATCTCCAAAATTGAAGAGTCAGACAGTTATTAAAATAAACAATTTCTTAATCTTATTCTGATGGCCACAGTGTGACACGACATATTGAAAGTGTTAAATCCACACACAGAGGAAATCTCACTCAGAACAGGCACAGTCCAGTTTAATTGAGCAGATGCTCAGGTTAAGGCAGTGTCCCTCACAGAAGAACACATCGGAAAAAGCTGTTTTTCTTTTGCTGGTCTGGTGTGATTTTGACTCCCTGGTTGCTGTCTTGTGGGCTATTGCCTTCCTAAAGATGCAAAGAATTTAAAAGATTATTTATTTATATAACTAGCGTGACTGCAAGTTTACTTTATGTTTGAGCTGGATTCAAAATGCTCTATAGCAGGTCAAAAAACAAAACACCCAGCACTTCCCTCAAAATCAAAAAATGAATTCTGCTAAACTGGGCTCAGCCAAACATGGACTGTACATATTCTTTATGCGCCTACTGGATTCAAATGCCTATTGAGGTGAAAGCATCCACAACTTTTATATTGGTCTCGTTAAGACATCCGAGTCATCAGCAAGACCCAAATACAATGGTTACATCTGCACCCACTTCTATGTCACATGGTGGTTGTTATAAAAAAACCCAAACCTATATAGACATTTGTTTCAGTAAAAGTCACACAATGCTTCTTTGTAAAGCTTGTTTAATAAATAGGACCAAAATTTATGCAGTCTCATCTGCTGCATGAAGGAAATTTTTAGAAATGCACCAGGTAAAACATGATTTGGTGATAAAAATCCCAGAAGCTAGTCCCATAACTAGAACTGGTTACACGATAATATATTGGAGAACACTGGGTCCAGTATAGAACAACTGGATCGGCCTCCACCCATTTCTAATTTCTATGATTCAGTCAGAACATAAGGATTTGTCTATACTTACCACGGGATCAACATGTGGCAAATCGACACATCGGCGGTTGATTTAGTGGGTCGAGTGGAGACCTGCTATATTGACTGCAGATCACTCTCCTGTCGACTCCTGTACTCCACCTGAGAAGCACAAGGGGAGTCGACAGGAGAGCATCTTCCGTCGACATAGCATAGTGTGGACCCCATCGTAAATAGATCTATGTATGTCGACTTAAGCTACATTATTTACGTAGCTGAAGTTGCATAACTTAGATCGATCTCCCCCTATAGTGTAAACAAGGCCGCAGAGTGAGGAATTTCATTGATTAATTTCTTTGCTATAGCTCCCACCACAATTTCAGTAAAGCAATATAGGATTTATTAGCAACTTTAGAGCATCTCTATTTAAAAACCTATCTCAGTTATGACTTTATGCTATAGGAATTAGCCATCTGTTTGTATTCAAAAAGCACCCAGAGATTTGATTGGAGGACTGACAGAAAATGTCTGCCATCCCCAGTGTGGAATAGGCCACAAAAAACAAAAACAAATATTCTAGTCAATTTAATACTGTAGTGGGATTAAAAAAAACAAAAAAACAACACACTACAAGTGGCTTGGACTCAGTAACAGTTACTCACCAATTTCTTGTCCATTTTTGCTTTGATATCTCTCGCAAGGGTGAAAAATGCCTAAAGAAAGAGCGTATTTAAAACTTGTATAGGTAGCTAATAAAACACATGTGGAAGTTTATTTAATAAAAGCTGCTTTCTTAACTCCAAAACCAAGAAGTACTGGTGAATGTCAACCTTTCAGTCAAGAATATTTTTGTGACCTACCATTTGGAAACCTTTAACAGTTTAAAAACGAACTCTTAATTTCATAGAGAAAGTCTCTCTCCAGGACCACCAATATTGATCCACAGAACTTTGGTTTGATGTGCAAGAGTCACTGAAAGTTACTACAAACTGACTTAGTGCAGATTACTACATGAAAGAATACACCAGCTCAAGTCAATCCATCAGAAGCTAAAGAATCTGCAGCAGGATGCCAGAGACACCCAATCGTGGCACCTTTGGAGGGCACAGTAAGAGATTTCACACAGATTCACATTGGCCCAGCATAGAGAGGTTCATACCAAAACCACTCATCAGGATGGACAGAAGAAGTGTTCTTAATTAGCTGAGAATCATAGTAAATACAGATAAAATTGTACAAAATTATTTTAACTTAATTTACATAGTAGAATGTGCTCTTTGTAAAATACTTCCATGAGACACTCTAAGTTAGCTAAAAACCCATTGCTGATAACTGATAGGCTTTAATAGCATGTAGTCAAAATAGATAGATGCTCCTATTGCTTTTATGTACAAATCTAAATAAAATAGCCTGCACTAGGAGAAAAAAAAATTTCAATACTCACATTCTCTATGTTAATATTCGCTTTTGCACTGGTCTCCATGAATTTAATTCCAAAACCAATAGCTAGCTGGAAGAAAAAATTCTTATATTAGATATAAGCCCTGAATATGAATTCATTCTCACTGTGCATAACCTGCCATGGTAATGAACAGAGAACTTTGCAAAGTGGCAGCATTAAATTGAAATTCAGATACTACAGAATCTTTTAAAAGTAAAAAAAAAATATTTCTCTTTACCCAAATTGTTTTTTTTAGTATCCTAGTTATATTACACTGATTTAACTTGCAGTCTTGTTTAAAAAGAAAGTTAAAAGCATTGTATTTAAGCTAGAAATATGCATATTTTTTCAAAGCACTCATGACAATCCCGACAAGATACCTACACAAAGATGACAGGTGAGATTTGATATTTTTCCATAAGAAACACAAATTAGAACAAAAAACCAGCAAAAATAGGTGATGATGAGAATGAAGTTTCTTACACATTATAAAACTAAGTGCCTGCAAGCTGTTCTGCTCTGGTGGCTCCCTGTACCTTTATGGACCTCTACTGCCATTTATGAGGAATTAGCAGGATTGTCTCTTCCAGCTTTAGGTGTCAATGTGCCCCATTCCACTGGCCTTCAGGGAAAAGCAGGACTTCCCGAGTATGTAAATTTTCCTCCTTTTGTTCAAAAAGCTTGTCATTACACAGCTAGAAACTTTTGTCCCAATGGTTGGGGAATAAGACTTCCTTATATAGGATTATCTCCTCCCTCTCATATATTTGAAAATATGGAAGGGTGGAGGGGAATTTCAAAAAGGAAGAGAATATGTGTTATGTTCTTACAGTATAATTTAAAAATACATTAAATGGGTCAAAAAGGTGTCTAGGAAACATGGATAGGTGCATTTTTGGATTTAAAAGTCTAATTAAAAATAAATGAATATAAGCAATAAGACTTCTAGGATACACAGCTTAATGTGCCACATTGGGAACATTTTAGAGAAAGGATGATAACTCTTTGCTTTTGAAAAAAAATGACTAATTTTCAGTCTACATGCAATACTGCACACATTGACAGAGTTATTCTATGTTCACATTTACTACCTGTACTCCTAAATGAAACACACACCAGCTGATAAGTTTCCTGAAGCATTCCAGAATTGTTAAAATTTTATCTCTTGCAATAAAGATCAATGATACACAATACAATGCTGTTCTCACTGTGAGAATTTGGGGGATATGTCTATATCAAATTAATGAATTCAGTTTTCTGAATGTCATTTAGCATTGTAAACAGTGGATTAGAGTATCCATTTCATAGCAGAGGCTGGACAGGGAGTGGACAAATTGTCTGAAAACCTGTGACAGAGCAATCAAAGGCCTTCAACATTGAACGACTCTTGCCCACTGGAATGGGTTTTCTGCTAAGAGTGCAAGTGACTTTGGACCCTGGAATTTCCCCAGGGGAAACACATGGGCAACAAGAGGGACTTAGAGTATGTGTAGACTGTAATTGCTGGGTGTAACCGCAGCTTGAGCAGACTGCAGCTAGCCTGGGTCCTCGAACAGTCAAGCTGTGGCAGCACAAGCTTCAGTGCGGGCTAAGATTTCAGGTGGGTTTCTACAGTCTGCACTGATGTTTGTATAGCCACAGCGTTTCTGTTTTGAGATCTGAGCTAGTGAGATTAAAGTTAGTTCAGGTATGTCTTTTTGAACTGCAATCACACCCAGTGATTGTAACGTAGACATACCCCAAGCCTGTTTTAAAAAGGGGTCCTTCTAAACAGCTGACTCCATTACACTGCCAGTTACAAGATGACCAGGCCAAGAAGGCTGGACAAGCTGCCTGGTTTAAGGACTAATACCAAACCCAAAACTCACAGGGGCAGTGAGGTCAGACTAGGGGGATTGCATTCAGGAGTTTGTTTTCCATAGATCTGTAACTCATGTGTAAGTGCTTGTGATTAAGAAACTCCTGTGCTAAATCTATGTTCCTTGCTTCACTGCCATGTTCTCTCTGAAGGAGTCAAGAAACCAGAGCTCTCACAGGGAGGTGAACTCTGGGAGGAATATATATAAACAATTGGGAACTGTGGAAGTCTGTAGCACCAGTTCCAGCATCTAAGGTGGTCCGACCGTGGCTCTCACTGCCCAAGAAGGATGTCAGACACTAGGTCTCCAACTGAGACTGTGCCTGAGAGAGCCAGAGGTCAGAACTGGTCATTGTCCATACCAAAGAGGTTTAGAAGAACATCGGATTCAATCACAACAGACTAGTGTCTATCCACAGAGTGGAACTGGGGCACTCACCTTCTCCCCTTGCTCTCTAGAAACTTGTCTTTTATCATTCACATCACATTTGTTTCCAAGAATCATCTTTTCGACATCTGGAGATGCGTGCTAAGATGAAAATGGGCACAAAGATAAAAAATTATTTGCAGAACATTTGTTGGCTTTGTATTCAAGACATTTCCTTTTAATATGTATTCTCTCTTACAAGAGATCATTATACTCTGCACTGAGTTCTGACAGCATGCCAGGAACATACAACTTACCTTATACTCTTCTCTTCAATTCATCCCCCAAAAGCTACAGACTTATAGTGTAACTAAGGCAGTGAATTCACAATAATTACAGGAAAAGTTAGTTTCTCATACCATAAAATCCACTGCTGCCATTTCTGAACTGCAATGTTATTAATAGGTGCACTCCCTCTCTACACACACACACACGTATGTAAAGAACTGGTACGATGTATTTGATGAACAGCAAAAATGTCACTGCACGTCAGATGCCCAGAGTGCCACTTATACCTATCCTCCCCTCCTTCCAAAAAAAGGAAATTGGCTTTTTAATTAGAAGCAGGTAAGATACATAACTTTCAGTTCACCGTTAGTCTTAGAGAAAGTTATCCAGACTATTGCTTCACACTCATCTAAAGTAATTATGGTGCTTTCTATATCTTGTCTCGTGTACCTATATGACAGGGTGTATCAACCCCACGCAGGGGCTAACAAATCGCTTTTGGCCCAAGAGGCCATGCCACCTCACCCTTTCTAGGCATGCTCCCAGTGAAGGAAAAATATAAAGGAATCAGCTCAGCTGACTAGGAAACTTTTCTTTTTTATGACAATGAGAGTCAAGTGAAAACAGGTTTAATGGTAATTGTAGGACAAAGTAACGTGATAACTGAGCTGTACAAGTTCTACAACATTTTTTACTTCACATCATGAAATATACACATTTAAGTCTCTATCACAATCACTTCTCTCTATCCTTCTGTGTTTTTTCTAGGTCCATAAAGTTGAGAGACCAGGGCTTTGGAGCGGAGCCCAGAGCTGGAGAGCGGAGCAGCTCCGGAGCAGTGGAGTTGCAGGTTTTTGCCTGGAACTGAAGTGGGGCCGGAGCATAGCTCCAAAGCCCTGTCAGAGACCTAGGATTTTGTTATTTTACATAGTTTTGGGTGATCCTAGAGAAAAGTTTCATAACCACACATTGTAAGATTAACAAATGATTTCTGAATTCTGACTAAGTACTGAGTTAACTCTAGCAGTACTCAATAAATGCAAAATGCCACCAACAAGATGAACTAGGTGTTGTGCTGAAAGCATTGACAACTTCTAGGCTAAACATCTTCCAGGAATTTACAGCTCCAACTAGGACAATACCTCATGCCTGCAATATACTGGTGCCACTCAATGCCCAGAAAGTGCTCTGTTTAGAAATAATTAGAATGCTGTCAGGGTAGAATCAGTCAACTGTTGGATTTCTTAATTGCAGGAAAGACTCCAGTTCATGTAGTCTGCTCTTATATAAGGGCATATTGAATTACTACTGACTAATAAATTCCAGAAGATATTATCAATTTGGAGCTTCAGACGAACACCCTCTCTCCAAATCACTCCACAATAAATAAATAAAAATATTTTAACATACACAACTTAGTGACATTTTTCACAGCTCTGAACCATTTTAACTACTTTTCTAAAGTTTACATAGTGACAGTATATTTAATATGAAAGATTTCTGTAAATAAAATGGCAAGTTACCTCTTCAATATTCCTGACCCAATTCCGAATGTTTTCAAAAGATTTCTCATTGGTTATGTCATATACCAACATGATGCCCTGAAGATTAAAAAAACCCAAACAAAACAAAAAAAGACATGGCAACTTAATTTCAACTAACAATTGTTTCTGTAAAGATTACAGACATGTTCAAGACAGAAAGAAAAATGAATTCTGAAAGGCTAGAATTAAAAAAAAATAAAAAATAAAAAAAATAAAAAATATATATATATATACATATATATATATATATATATATATATATACACACACACACACACACACACACACACACACCAACAAGCCCCTGCCTCCCCGCCGCCCAAAAAAAACAAACAGACACACTGTGACAAAGTTCCTCCTCTATCTTGGTGGGTCCTGCGCTTATTGGCAGATTTGCTCACCTCAGTGATCTTCCACACAGTCTGGATCAACTCCTCCTGTGTCTGATCAGGAGTTGGGAGGTTTAGAGGGAACCTGGGCCCGCCCTCTACTCCGGGTTCCAGCCCAGGGCCCTGTGGATTGCAGCTGTATAGTGCCTCCTGTAACAGCTGCATGACAGCTACAACTCCCTGGGCTACTTCCCCATGGCCTCCTCCAAACACCTTCTTTATCCTCACCACAGGACCTTCCTCCTGGTGTCTGATAACGCTTGTACTCCTTAGTCCTCCAGCAGCACACCCTCTCACTCTCAGCTCCTTGCGCCTCTTGCTCCCAGCTCCTCACACACACTTCCTCTCCTCTGGCTCCTCCCTCCCTGACTGGAGTGAGCTCCTTTTTAAACCCAGGTGCCCTGATTAGCCTGCCTTGATTGGCTGCAGGTGTTCTAATCAGCCTGTCTGCCTTAATTGGGTTCTAGCAGGTTCCTGATTACTCTAGTGCAGCCCCTGCTCTGGTCACTCTTCAGGGTGCTTGGATCCCAGCTAGGATACCCTGAATTCCGCCCCACAGCCCCAAACCCAAACTGTCCTGCCTTTTCTCCCACCGGCCGAATCCTTTGTCCCCTTCTCCTCCGCCCAGGTGCTCCCCTCGCCCCCCTGCCGGGCTCGGGTTACAGGCTGAGCACCTGTCCCTCACCTAAAGACATCCCCTGCTTTCCCGTTCCCCACACAGACAGTCCCTACTCCATCACACCTATGTCCTAGCAAGCCACACGTTATTTATCTGCCACCAACATACACATGCAGGTCACACTGGAATAGGGTGACCACATGTCCCGATTTTATAGGGACACTCTTGATTTTGGGGTCTTTTTCTTATATAGGCTCCTATTACTCCTCACCCCCATCCCAATTTTTCACACTTGCTGTCTGGTCACCCTACACCGGAAGTCTGACTTTGTGGGACTCCCACACCAGTGGTTGCTGCTGCAGCATAATTTGAACATAGAGATGGGAACACTGGTCTTATCAAATACTTCACCATGCGGAGTTCAAGTTCTGAAGCTCGTTACAGTTATAAATGCTTATGCTTCATAGTAAAACTTGAATGGTTTCACTTTCTGCAAATTATAAATAGATTTAAAAGAAAAAAAATTCAGCTACATCATGCCTACCATTGCTCCTCTGTAATATGCCGTTGTGATTGTTCTAAACCGTTCCTGCCCAGCTGTGTCCCTAAAATAATTAAGCAAATCCAATTAGTACATGCAAACCACTTGAACACATTCTGAAATTAAGGTCACTAGAGAGAGAGTAAACTTTACAGGGACATTCTTTAAACACACCAAATCTACAGCTTTATCTTCACAGATTCCAAGACCAGCAGGAACCATTATGATCTAGTCTGACCTCCTGAATTATACAGGCCAGGGAACTTTCACAAAATAATTCCTTGAGCACATTTTTTGGAAAAATATCCAATCTTGATTTAAAAATTATCAGTGATGGAGACTCCACTACAATCCTTGGTAAATTGTTCCAATAGTTAATTAATTAACGTATAGCTTATTTCCAGTCTGATTTTGTCTAGTTTCAGCTTCCAGCCACTGGATTGTGTTATACCTTTCTCTGCAATATTGAAGAGCCAATTATTAAACATTTGTTCCCCATAAAGATGCTTTTAGACTGTAATCAAGTCACCCCTTAACCTTCTTTTTGTTAAGCTAAATAGACTGATCACTAAAAAGGCAAGTTTTCTAATTTTTTAATCACTCTCATGGCTGGTCTCTGAACTCTCCATTTATTAACATCCTTCTTGAATTGTTGGCACCAGAACTGAACACAGTATTCCAGCAGCAGTTGCACCAGTGCCAAAGACAGAGATAAAATAACCTCTCTACTCCTACTTGAGATTCCTGGATTAATTAAATGATCTTGGATTGGAGAAAGGTCCCAAGTGGGGTTCCACAAGGATCTCTTCAGGGTCTGATGCTGTTTAACATCTTTATTAATGACCTGAATGTAGGGACAGAGAACATATTGATCAAGTTTGTGGATGACACAAAGCTAGGGGAAGTTGGCAATACTTTGGAGGATAGAGCAAAAATTTAGAGGGATCTTAATAAATTGGGGAACTGGGTTATAGACAATAAAATGACATTCAAAAAACAAATGCAAGGTGCTACACTTTGGGAAGAAAAAAAAAACACACACACAAATACAGAATGGGGGGGAAACTGGCTTGACTGCAGCACGGCTGCGAAGGATCTGGGAGTTGTGATGGATCACAACCTCAACGTGAGTCAGCAATGTGATGCTACTGCAGAAAAAGCAAATACAATTTTAGGCTGCAGTAACAGAGGCATAGCATGCAAGTCACAGAAGGTCATAGTACTGCTCTACTTGGTGTTGGTTAGGCCTCACCTTGAGTACTGTGTCCAATTCTGGTCATCAATGTATAGAAAGGAGGTAGAGAAACTGGAAAGCATCCAGAGGCAAGCAACAAAGTTGATTAAAGGGATGAAATGCAGGCCATATGAGCAAAGACTGAATGACCTGGGTATGTTTAGTTTGGAAGAGATTAAGGTGGGGGATCTGATAGCTGTCTTCAGATACCTGAAAGGCTGTCATAAAAGGATGGAAAAATTGTTTTCTTTTATCACAGAGGCCAGGACAAGAGGCAATGGGTTCAAATACCAGCATAGCACAGTGGTCCCCAATGCGGTGCCCGCAGGTACCATGACGCCTGCCTATTGACAAGGGAGCATTTCCGCCGGACAACCTGCCGCCGAGGAGTGCAGCCGTCGGACAACCAGCTGCCGAAATGCCACCAAGAGGCAGCAACGCCAAGAAGCATCACTGTCAAAATGCCACTGCTTCTTGGCAGCATTTCATCGGCGATGCTTCTCGATGACGTTGGTTCTTGGCAACTGGTCGTCCACACTCTTCTGGAAACATGAATATGCTATTGCAACAGAAAGGTTGGGGACCACTGGCATAGCAGATTTAGATTAAATTGCAGGAAAAACTTCCTAACTGTAAGAACAGTAAGACAACGGAACAAACTGCTTCAGGAAATTGTGGAAGCTTCTTCACGGGAGGTTTTCCAAAGGAGGGTGGATAGCCTTCTGTCTTGGATGATTTAGACCCAACAAACCATGCATCTTGGCAGGGGCTTGGACTAGATGACCCTTGCGGTCCCTTCTGATCTCTATGATTCCTCTGCATATCCATCCCAAGATCGCATTAGCTCTTTTGGCCACAGCATCACACAAGCTCCTAGTGTTCAGATGATTATTCACCACAACCCCTGAAACTTTTTCCGAGTCAGTGCTTCCCTAGATAGAGTCTGGCCCATATTTTTTGTTCTTAGATGTACATATTTACATGTAGCCATATTAAAATGCATATTGTTTGCTTGCATTCAGTTTACCAGGCATCTCTGATTCATTATTCATCACTCCCTCACTTTTTGTGTCACCTAAAATCTTTCAGTGTTTATGTTTTTCTTTGGGTCACTAATAAAAAATGTTAAATAGCATAGGGCCAAGAATTGATCCATAAGAACAGCCATGCTGGGTCAGATCAATGGTCCATCTAACCCTGTATCCTGTCCTGACAGTGGCCAATGCCAGGTGCTTCCGAGAGAATGAACAGAACAGGTAATCATCAAGTGATCCGTTCTCTGTTGCGCGTTCCCAGCTTCTGGCAAACAGAAGCTGGGGACACTTCAGCGCATGGTTTTGCATCCCTGCCCATTCTGGCTAACAGCCACTGATGCACTTATCCTCTATGAACTTATCTAGTTCTTTTTTGAACCCTGTTAATTCTGGTCTTCACAACATTCTCTGGCAAACAGTTACACAGACTGACTGTGTAGTGTGAAGAAACACTTCCTTTTGTTTATTTTAAACCTGCTGCCTATTAATTTCATTTGCTGACCCCTAGTTCTAGTGTTATCCATGCAAGACTCCATTGCTTCCAGTGGAAACACACTCGCTCAACGATTTACCCATTTACAATTACATTTTCAAGACCTATCACTTAGCTAGTTTTTAAATCCATTTAATGGATGCCATGTTAAATTTCATATTGTTCTAGGTTTTTTTTTTTTAAATACAAATCTCATGTGGTACTAAATCAAAACAGCTTTACAGAAGTCTATTAAATCAACTTTATTACCTTCATCTACCAAACTTGTAATCTCATAGAAAAAGATATCAACTTAGTTTGACAGGATCTATTTTCCATAAACCCCATCTTCAATAAACTCGGCTACTATAATCTCCCCAAGAGCAGAATTAGGGCAAAAATCCTATTCATAATATCACCACTCAGTACGCAAATTGTGAAGCAAAGAGAGATACTTGGCATGAGCTAAACATTTCATCTTAATTCATATAGCTTTAAAAGAAAAATGCTTACCATATCTGCAGTTTAATTCTCTTGCCATCTAGCTCTATGGTTCTAATCTTAAAGTCAATACCTAGGGAAAAAACCTACATTAATTAAGATTTCCAGTAAAGACCAAGTTAACACTTTTTCCCCCTTTAACTTTCCAAAACAAAGGCACCTATTCCATTTAGTTAATAGATTAGGTGCAAAGTGATTTCTGAATGTCCATAAAAAGAACAGGAATACTTGTGGCACCTTAGAGACTAACAAATTTATTTAAGCATAAGCTTCCGTGGGCTACAGCCCACTTCATCGGACACACAGAATGGAACACATAGCAAGGAGATATATATACATACAGTTCTTAACAACATTTAGCTCATTCTGAACAAAGACATTCATAAGGCCTCTGTTGAAAGCAGATCTATTGTAAACCAGCAGGGAAATTGTAACACTGTTACACCACACAAATAAAAATCCTTTAAGTACAGTCACATCCAAAGCATAACCTACTGTAGCTACAGCTGAACCAGAATGTACAGTTCAATATAACTTCAGAAAAGCTGTATCAAGGTCAACAGAACATTATGGCACACATAATGGAAGTTGCTGGAAGTTTTGTCTAATTACAATCTATTAGACTTCTATTTCCTCATTCTAATAGACTATTAGAGAGAATTTGTTTTAGCTGTAGCATAGTCTTTTCTTACTAAGGCAATATGTCAAAAACTGGTATCTATAATAAAAATTAACACTTTAAAATAGTCTTATTTTAGTATGACTAAAAATAAGTCAGATTTCAGGACAACCCTGTTTGTTAATTCCATATGTAATTCTACAGATGTAACATTACTCCCCACCCCCCATTTACTGTGAATGAAACCTCAACTGCTATGCAAAAAGAAAATATAAGTACAAAAGTACACTACCTAGTTAAGTACCTGTCTGCACACAAACTGGAACTGAAATAACTAAGGCATAGTCTACATTAGAATAAATTTTCTGGTACATCTATACCAGCAAACCCTCCTACTGCAGACACAGCTTATATTGGCAGGAAAATACTTTTATTGGTGTAGTTTATACCAGTTCTCCAACCACAATAAGCTACATTGGAAAAAGCACTTTTATCCTGGTATATATTCGCCTACAGCAGGGATTTTTGGTAGTGTAAATGTTGCAAACAAACCGCATGTCCTTAACCAACACCAGCAAAAGTGCGTAGTGTAGTGTAGACCGGGTTGGAGTTGGCAGTTATTTCGGAGCAAATCAGCGTGGAGACTTACTGCGGACTGAGCGTGCCCTATTTCGATTTCATTTACATCCCACTCCTGACGTCGCACGGCCCCGTGCCCGACCCCGCACGGCAGCTCGGGCTCTATCGGTGTCTGTATCCGTAAGCGCGCGCGCGCACGCCACGCATAGGCTGCGTTCACCAGACCCGAACACCAGGGCCCCTGTCCGCGGCCCCCCTTATCCCACAGCCACACGGGCCGCCCTCCCCTAGCAACACCCCCCCCGCGTCTCGCTCGCCCGGCACGGCTGAGGGGGCAGCGCTCACCGATGGTGGAGATGAAGGTGGCATTGAACGCATCCTCGGAGAAGCGGAAGAGCGCACAGGTCTTACCCACGCCCGAGTCCCCGATCAGCAGCAGCTTGAAGAGATAATCGTAGGTCTTCGCCATGTTCCACCGGGCTGGGCCCCGCCCCTCAGGAAGTTCCCGCCTCTCGCGCAGCCTCACAGGATGAGACAACTGCCCCTCACACCCGATTCATGCTCTTATTGGCTATCTGAGGCATGCGTCACCTCACTTCCCGCCCTGCCGCTCCCGAGCAGGAAGAGCACAAAGCTAAAGCCCCATTGGTAGGGCGCCTTGCCGAGTGTGTAACCTGCTCCCTGATTGGTTGGCTGCTGTCCTTCGCTGGCGGTATCGGTAGTAGGGCGAGGCGCTGGCCAGAGCGAGAATAGCTTGGTGAGCTTCATGGTCTTGGGCCCCATGTACCCCCCCTCCCCGCCCCGGGGCCAGGTGAGCTGAGACCAGGTTTTACAAGCCAGCGCTCCCTCTGAGGAGAGCGGCGGCTCCCGCGGCCAGCGCGCGGCCCCGGTAGGAGTTTGGCAGCGAAACGGGTTTAATCGAGTGTCGTTGGTCACCTTGAAAGAAACGCACGACTGCGGTTAACCGATTCCTGAGTCCTTGCGCTGTTACCGTCCGCGTGTGTCGGGGACAGGCAGGGCCACGGGCAGTGTTTAGAAAATGGGCGCTTCACACTGGCAGCCGCTGCCAAACCTTCAGGATGAGGGATCATAGACTACCAGGGTAGGAAGGGACCTCGGGAGGTCTCTAGTCCAGCCCCCTGCTCCAAGCAGGACCAGTCCCAACTCAGTGAGATCACGGACTGAAAATGGCCTGACGTTACTGCCATGGGAGGCAAGTTTGTAGAAATTTTGGTGGTGCCCAGAACCCGCCCCCTCAAACTCCGCCTCCGCCTGCCTAAGGCTCTGGGCGGGGTTTCAGGAGGGAGGTCTGCGGTGCAGGTCCTGAGCTGGGGATTAGGGGGCAGGAGGGGTGCAGGCTTTGGGAAGGAGTTTGGGTGCTGGGTGCAGGCTCCGGGCTGGGGCAGGGAGTGGGTGTGCAGGAGGGGGTGAGGGGTGCAGGCTTTGGGACAGAGTTTGGGTGCAGGCTTGGCGGGGTGGGGGTGTAGGAAGGGGGAGGTGGTGCATGCTGGGGCAGAGGATCAGGCTGCAGGGGAATGAGGGTTGGGGCTGAGAATGAGGGGTTCATGATGCGAGGGGGCTGAGAGCTGGGGCAGAGGCTCAGGGTGTGGGGGGATGAGGGCTCTGGCTGGGGCAGAGGCTCAGGGTGTGGGGGGATGAGGGCTCTGGCTGGGGCAGAGGATTAGGGTGCAGGGGGATGAGGGCTCTGGCTGGGGCAGAGGGATGAGGGTTGGGGCTGAGGATGAGGGTTTGGGGCGTTGGAGAGGCTCAGGGCTAAGGCAGAAGAGCAGGGTAAGGGCAGCCTGCCTTGGCATTAGCGGATGGCAGGTGCTAGGACCCTGAGGCAGCAGACAGTAGTTCTGCCGGGAGCCAATCTGCGAGCAGGCAGGGACGTGGGGGAGGGGTGGAAGGTGGAGGTCGGGACCCGCTCCAGGCAGGGACGCGGCGGGGAGAGACCTACGGGGGCTGGGGCCCGATCCAGGCAGGGCTGGGAGAGAGACCCATCTCCAAATATTGCTGGAGCAGGGCACCCGGCCCTGAATATTTCTGGAGCCCGGGCACCTCGAGCCCATATAACTCACCGCCTATGATTACTGCTAAAGCTTTAATTTTCTATTTCCATGTGCAGCAAGTCCTTTTCATTCTCGCTTTTGCTGGGAAAATAATAGAGATTTTGTTCTTTAAAATGCGTTGTCTTGGCATCTTACTGATTCTAAGGTCGTGTTTATACTGGGAGGTTTTTGTAAATTATGTTTATGTGCACTAATATTGCAGAATAACTGTTCCAAAAGAATCGTGTCCACACAGCCAGCTCTCACCTATTTCCCTCCAAATGAGTACAGCCTTACTGACTTTTTCAGATTAAGTGCTCTGTATTCTAGACAAGTATCCTATGGTGCTTTGTTAGGTTCTGTGCAGTGTGAGACTTTTCTCATGTGTCACGGTGGGAATGTGGGATATCTGTAGGAAGCCATTGGAATTCTGGGAATTTGGCTCAAACTTGCAAATTCCCATGATTCATCCCCTGGTTTATCTCATGATTCATCTGGCTTTTGTGAGCCTGTTCCATTTTCAGACTGGGCTAGGGATCTGTGCTGCATGCTGTAGGCCTGACAGTCACAGAGGCTGTTGTGCATGTGTTTGAGATCACACTGCTGGATGTCTTTTGCTTTGTAGGCAAGCCACCATACTGCTGAGCAGTTTGGGTGAAGGAAAAGGAAACTGAGTAGCTACTTGTGAATGAACTCTTCCTGGAGCAGCTCAATGCAGTGCTATTTCTGATCTGCAAAGACTAATAGTGACTGGTGGGAAAGGATAGTGATGCAGGCCTGGGGTGACAAGCATCTGCAAAAGAAGTTCAGGCCATCTACCTAGAGATCTTCACAGCAACATGAAAGCTTTTCTCCCCATGGAGAAGCATGGTTATTGCCATCTGGAAGCTCACCCACTCTGATTGCTCCTCATCAGTAGCTAAGCAATTTGGTGTTGGTAGGTCAGGTCGACTGTTGGGCTGTTGTCATGCACGCATGTGCTTCTGTGAAGGAGGTGTTGAAGCACTGAGTAATAATATTTGGCCATGTGCAGGAGTTTATCAGTTTGGACACTTAAGTTGCCTGAATTGTATTGGGGCTGTTGATGGGATCTATGTGTCTATTCCTTAACCTCTCCACAAGGCCTCTGTGTTTATAAACAGAAAGGGCTATTTCTCCAGGGTATTCCAAGGTCTCGTTGATCATAGTGGTTGGTTCACCAGTATTAATGTGGTGTGATCTGGAAAGGTCCCTGGTGCTAGAATCTTTAGAAACTCACGCCTCTTTTCCTTTATGAAAAATTGAACTTTTGCTTCCAAGACCACTATGGATAATGATGGTTTTGTGATTTCCCCCTCTCATTCTGAGAAACCCAGCTTACCTGGTTTATAAAGGCTTTTATTAGGCACCTGGGCAGGAGAAAGAACCTGTTAAACTATACCTGAGTACCTGCAGAATGACAGTGGAGTATATGTTTGGAAGGCTGAAATAAAGTTGGTGCTGTCTAATAATTAAGATGGAGGCTGCAGAGCAATATCTGCTTCATGTAATAACTGCATACTGTATTTTTCAGAAAGAAGGGAGATAGCCTCAGTGGTGTGGGGGGAGTCAGAGGTGCAAAGACTGTCAAAGCAAAGCGAACAGCCAGAGAGGCTTTCCCTCTTCAAACTGCAGCCAGTCACCAGGGTTAAGGGTGCTTTGTGCTTCTAAATTGAAGGTAGGAACTGAAATATTTTAATCACACTATGTGGCCAGGGTTCATTGTTTTGAGAGTGTGGATTTGGTCTTTTGTAGTTGCATAGTGTGACAGTTTGCTAAAAGTTGATCTTGTGTTTGAGGTTTGAAAAATTTTATTAAACCTTGAGCTTTTGTCAAGCAAAACTTTAACAAACATGAAATAATGGAAAAAAAAAAAAGAAATTTAATAAGTCTGTCCCAATTTGTAACCCTGGTAACAAACAATAATACAGTGCAAATTTAAGCTCAATAAAATATGTTGAGTTTTGAAAAAATGCTCATTTTTAAACTCTGCAGATACATGGACAGCCTGCCTGTAAGTGCAGAGTAAACATGATTGTACAGGATTTCTGGGTGCTCTTTCCCTTCATATGTGGAATGGTGAGAGCAGAAGCCATTGTTTGTAGTTGTGGGGATGAAGGTGGGTTCCCAAAATTCAGTGTTTTCACTCTCCTGGGATGTGGTGTGTGGAGGAAAGTGCTGATGGAATTCTGGGACGTGCAGGTGCTGCTCTCAGGAAGCATTTTGTCCACAGGCTGCAGGATATGTCTGGGATGTGACTGTAGTGTTGGGTGGGAACATGGCACTCTAAGGGTCTCCAGCAAAACTGCTTTGTCATCAGTTCAAGGACCTGGTTTTGCAATCCTAGAGGTTTCCTAGAGTTTGCGTCATCATCTCAATGGTCTTCTAGTGATTTCTCTGGCCTCCTTCTCTGCAATGAAAACTCCTCTCCTGTCCTCTGTCTTCTTGGTCTTGTTCTGGACTCTGGCTGCAGTTCACCCCACATTTCCTGCTTTATATTTCTTTTCTTGCCCTGGAGATTGGCCACGTGATCCGCAGTAGATAATAGTCCAGTCTGTTAGGGTCACATGGCTTCAGGTGCAAGAGCTAGGGGAACTGAAAACAGAACAAGTAGTTATTGTACTAATTCCAGTTTTCATGTCACCAATGATAAAATGTTGCTTTTTCCTCTCTTTTAGAATGCCATTTCCGTAGTCTTTTGCCAGTCTGGAGTGACTCTGAAGATGATAAGATGTTTTTGTTTGCCTTTAATTCAGCTTTATTGCGTCTCCAACATGCACCAAATGCAGTGCAAAATGAAGAGTTCTGCAGTGGTTGTTCAGAACTTACAGGGTCAACATAACTGGAAGGCTGACTTGCCTTATCTCTGTTCTGTCCCACTTTGGGGAAATGTATCTCATAAAATGCTAAGACAGCTGAAATCTCAGGGCATTGCACAAATGGTAAACCAATGTCTTTTTTTTTTGTTTTTATTGCCTTATTTTTACTGCATCTAGTGTTTCAGTGAACATGGTTACATTATAGTGTTCCTTTATTTAAATGCTACTTGACTAGGGGGAGGGCTAGGGCATAGTGACTGAGGAATCTGGAATGGGAAAGGAGACCATCTTGGTATAGGGAGGGGGGGAGGCCCAATGGGCTATTAATATCTATGGGCACCAAACAGTCATGGAACTAAGCTTCCCCAGTGCAGATGCTGTTTAAAATCCCGGGGGGTATTTCCAAGCTAGCAGGCCCAGAGAGGCTCCTAGATCCCATCTGCCCACAAAGGCAGCGTCTAGCAGGCATCCACAACAAAAAATTATTCAACCCTTCTATACAGTTAGTAAATCTGGTGCTATATTAACTCGCAGAAGTCCCCTCCCCAGGTCTATCAGACTGGATGTCCACCTGGCATTCAGGAGCTGCATGGTCATTTAACTCTGCCTCAGACTTTTGTGTGAGGAAGTGATCTTGGCTTTCAGAGGAGCTTCCTTCCTTCTCCGACTTAGAGTCCTGGTCAACATTGGACAGTGCCAAAAGAGATGACAATGCAGACACATGACAAATGAGATTTGGTGGTGGCCTCACAGCAAAAATCTGATCAAGATGCAATAACAGTAGAAAATGCACAGGTAAACAGACAGATCAGGCTGGCATCATGCAGTACAGTATGAGATAACAGTGAGACGACTGCCAAGTCAATGTGAAATAGATGCATCCACACAAATCCACCTTTTGCACTATCTGATTCCTTAGTTAACTTAATCCACCTATGTTGTCTTAGTAAAAAACTGGACATTTAAATAGAAAGAAGAATTGTATCATGTGGACAATAGGCATTTTAACTAAAAAACCATCAGTTAGTGTGAAACACCCCTCCTCCTCCTAAACACTAAATTACATGCCTTAATTTTGATAAATGGCCTGGCAGAGAGAGTCAGCTAAAGGTGTGAAGTCACTGCACATAATGTACATTTAATCCCTGTGGATGCTTTCATTCAGGACTAAAGCGGTCTACATTTCCTGTAACTTAGTCCTCCTAAGGTTACATTGCTCTTGAATTAAAACATCTACCTGGAGACGGAGGTAAACATAATAAGTTATACACATTGACTGCATGACTTTAGTTGATTCACCTTTCCTGATTGTCCCCCATGTAAACCACTCCTTAGAGGTATTGTTAGCACTAGATGTAGAACTGACAAAAATCGCAACTGCTTCCATTGACATATATTTCCCAATATCACTCATGGGATTGGTACTAGTGGGAGAGCCATCACAAGCATTGATGTATTTGATTGCACCAATTACAAAAGGACAGCAAAAGAAAAATGGAGTATGGATCACACATATATAATGCTAGAGATTCCCTTTCTAATTTATTATTTATTTATAAAACAGTTCTTTCAGAGTTCTGATTGGGTTCTAAAGGTTCCAAACCAGGCAGTTACAATTAGACACTGAGAAGCAGAGGGCCTAATCATAGAATCGTAGGACTGGAAGGGGCCTCGAGAGGTCTTCTAGTCCAGTCCCCTGCACTCAAGGCAGGACTAAGTATTATCTAGACCATCCCTGACAGGTGTTTGTCTAGCCTACTCTTAAAAATCTCCAATGACAGAGATTCTACAGCCTCCTTAGGTAATTTATTCCAGTGCTTAACTACTGTGAGAGTTAAGAAGCTTTTCTAATGTCCATCCTAAACCGCCTTTGCTGCAATTTAAGCCCGTTGCTTCTTGTCCTATTTTCAGAGGTTAATGAGAACAATTTTCCTCCCTCTTCATTGTAATAACCTTTTATGTACTTGTGTTCCCACTCAGTCTTCTCTTCTGCAGACTGAAAACATTGGTTTTGTTTAGTTCCCTCATGGGTCATGTTTTCTAGAATTTTAATAATTTTTGTTCTTCTCTGGACTTTCTCCAATTTGTCCACATGTTTCCTGAAATGTGGTTCCCAGAATGGGACACAATATTTCAGTTGAGGCCTAATCAGCGCAGAGTAGAGCAGAAGAATTACTTCTTGTGTCTTGCTTACAACACACCTGCTAATACATGTTTGCTTTTTTGTGTGTGTGTGCAACAGTGTTGACTGGTATTTAGCTTGTGTTCCACTATGACCCCTAGATCTCTTTTCACAGTATTCTTTCCTAGGCAGTCATTTCCCATTTGGTATGTGTGCAACTGATTGTTGCTTCCTAAATGGAATACTTTGCATTTGTCCTTATTGAATTTCATCCTATTTACTTCAGACCATTTCTCCAGTTTGTCCAGATCATTTTTAATTTTAATCCTGTTCTCCAAAGCACTTGCAACCCGTCCCAGCTTGATATCGTCTGAAAACTTTATGCTGTTATCTAAATCATCGTACTTTATGCTATTATCTAATCATTGATGAAAATATTAAACAGAACCAGATCCAGAATTGATCCCTGAGGGCCCCCATTTAATATGCCCTTCTAGCTTGACTGTGAACCACTGATAACTACTCTCTGGGAATGGTTTTCCAATCAATTATGCACCCACCTTATAGTAGCTCCATCTAGGCTGTACTTCCCTAGTTTGTTTATGAGAAAGTCACGCAAGACAGTATCAGAAGCATTACTAAATTCAAGATATACCACATAACAAGACTACCCTGTCCTTGGCCTTCCTCTTGCTTTTAATATATTTGTAGAATGTTTTCTTGTCTCTAGCTAATTTAATCTCATTTTGTGCCTTGGCCTTTCTAATTTTTTCTCTACATACTTGTGTTATTTGTTTATATTCATCCTTTGTAATTTGACCTAATTTCCACTTTTTGTAGGACTCTTTTTTGTTTCAGATTATTGAAGATCTCTTGGTTAAGCCAGGGTGTGTGTGTGTGTGTGTGTCTCTCTCTCTCTCTCTCTCTCTTGTTATACTTCCTATCTTCCTACGCATTGGAATAGTTTGCTCTTGTGCTCTTAAGAATGTCTCTTGGAAAAACTGCCAACTCTCTTGAAATGTTTTTTCTCTTAGCCTTGCTTCCCATAGGATCTTACCTGCAAACTCAGGGAGTTTGCTAAAGTCTGCCTTTTTGAAATCCATTATCTTTATTGTGCTGATTTCCCTCCTACCATTTCTTAGAATCTTGAACTCAGTCATTTCATGATCACTTTCACCCAAGCTGCCTTCCACTTCTATATTCTTAACCAGTTCCTTCCTATTTTGCAAAATAAAATCTAGAGCAGCCTGACCTAGTAGTTTTTTCCACCTTCTGAAATAAAAAATTGTCTCTAGTGCATTCCAGGAACTTGTTGGATAATCTTTGCCCTGCTGTGTTCTTTTCCCAGCAGATCTCTGGATAGTTGAAGTCCCCCATAACCACCAAGTCCTGTGTTTTGGATGATTTTGTTAGTTTTTTGTGTGTGTGTTGTGGTTTTTTTTTTTTTTTTTTTTTAAAAGCCTCATCCATCTCTTGTTCCTGATTAGATGGTCTGTAGTAGACCCCTATCATGACATCACCCTTGTTTTTTACCCCTTTTATCATCGCCTAGAAACTTTCCACAGGTCTCTCCTAGTTCGATTTCAATGTCAGTCCAAGGTATAAACTTCTGTTGCTTTTAGTTTCAAGTATGAGTTAGAAATAAGAATGGCCATACTGGGTTAGATCAATAGTTCACTTAGCCCTGTATCCTTTCTCTGATGATGGCCACTGCCAGATGCTTCAGAGGGAGCGAACAAACCAGGGCAATTATTGAATGATCCATCCCTGGTCATCCAATCCCAGCTTCTGCCAATCAGGTTGACTGACTGCCAAAAGCTGGGACTGGATGACCAGGGATGGTCTGCAGCTCAAGTTAGGGCCAGGTTGCTCATTTCAATGTGTGAAATTTAAGCATCTACAAAGTGTGAGGGGGTTGAGTTATATTTGCATGAGGAACTCTAAGGCTTTCCTGACTATTGTGCTTTTCAAAACTCAACTACAATATTGCATTAATTTTTTTATTCATGATAGTTTTCCTAATATATTTGAATAATTCTTTCTTCCTCTATTTGTTGACATCAGGCATAAAGACTTCATGCAGGAAAAGAGAGTAGAATTTATAATTATTTTTCAACTATAGCACAAAATACCGTAATAGTTCAAAAATGCTAGTTGTCTTACAGAAAAGCACTGTTTGTTTATTTTTAGCTTCAAATCTAAAATAGGAACTATGCATTTGGCCAAACCAGCAGAGTCAGATTCAAGGTCATACATATATGCTGAATGTTTGTTTCTTTTCTTGAAACAGAAATCCAAGTTATGCACATTTAAAGTCTTAACAAGAGTGTTCTAATACGCTGAATTTTTCGAGTTACTAGATTCAATTTGGCACAGTTCCTTACTCAAGATAAAACCCTTCTCAATTTCAATTTCTCAATTTAATCCCTTTTTAGTATGCTAATAGTTCTTCATCCCATTTTTACACTCCATCCCCTGTTTACACACTCTGTAGACTTATCTCCATCTTCTACTGTGGCCATTGTCGTTTAGATTCAGAGCTCTAACTATGCATAGTTCAACTTCTTTATAGTTTACTTTTCAACCTCCTGGCCATTCTAGTTATCTTTTCTGAGCTTCCTTGCTGAAGTCCCTCCCATTTGTCAATTTAATGAAGTGTACAGAACTAAACAAAATATTCCAGGTGTGGTTACTAAAGTGTTGTACGCAGAAGGATTGTTACCTATCTCCCATGGTGTCATATGGACACAGCTGAAAATTGAAGAGTATTTGGATTTTTCTGATTAGAGGCATTAGCTTGCTGTTAACAGGTATTTCTTTAAATTCCTTTGGATTATTTCTCCCTTTCACTGGTGTCTGCAACTCCTATGAATGCAATGAATAAGATCAGACCTAACAGATCCCTGTAGTTTTTCACAGGACACTGTTATTTATAATAGTTATTTAGGGATCCTCCAGACAGTTTAGAATCCACATAACATTGTCCTTAATCAACATGCAAGTATCAATAGAAATATCTATAAATGACTGGACATTATTAAATGAATATCAGACAATGGATGTTATATTCAGATTGTAATTAAGCTTTTGATTTAATGTCTCTCAAAGTTGTAATCAGATTCAAATTTGCTTGGACAGGAACAAACTGGCTAAAATCCTTCTGTTCAAGGAGTAGTTGATTTAAGATACTAGTTATGACAGCATTCATCAGTTTACATGTTGTGAGTGGTTTTATTTTGACGCAGCACACAAAGGGGCATCAACAGCACAGCAAGTGTATCTCTGGATCTGTTTTTGCTGCCTCAGGTTGAGTGTTTGCGCGTTCATTATAGTCACTGCTGTCCAGGAAATAAATAACCACTGAAGTAATATGAGTGCTACAGGTGGGATTTATATTATTTTTTTTATTTTGTCTGCATGCCACTTTATTTGAACTTTCTTCCAGTTTTGTTATGTGACCCGTCACTTACATTTTAACTAACAACTGGATAGGTTTTGGTTTTTAAAGAAGCAATCTGAGTACAATGAAACTAATTCTCCTAAAAGTATCCTAGTGAGAATTACAGGGCTCTGCTAAAATCTGACCAGACATGTTATAAAAGAACCAATTAAAAGAAGGACATTAGTTATGTCATTAATCATGGAAAAGAAAAAAAGCAGAGAATGTACAGGTATCAAGGTAGCTTGTTTTTATTTAATTCAGTTTTTACAGAAAAAGATTGAAAGACTAGTACTAGGAATTACTCAGAGACTGGTATTAAAGGCAGAATCTTAGTGCACCAAGGCAAAGCCAAAAGAGGAAATGCATTTACAAAGAGGTCATATCATTGAGAGCGTGGTCAAGCTCCTCACTGATAGCTTTGTACTTCAGCTTCTGAGCATACAGCTCATCTACAGGTCCAAGGGCCCAAGGCAAGATGTTCAACAAGAAATGTAGTGTAACAGTCCACAGCAAGAGATGCATGGTAGAGAACATGGAGAACAGTTGGAATGCAGCAAGTGAGGATAAACGGTGGAAAATAAAGATGAGAAGAAAACATTCAAATATAAGGCAGAAGCTATGCACATATACTAACTGCCAAAATGTCAGGAGTTTCAATTTCTTATACAAAAAAAAATTTCAGTAGAGTTTTAGAAAAGATTTAGAAGCCAGATCTTCCTACTGGTCACAACTGAGTCAGATAACAAACCTTAAAATAAATTCTATTCCTATAAATAAAATGGCCCCTTGATTAGGTACAGTTGTTATACAGGGATGCAAATAGTTGGCAAAAAGTAGCTTTTAGTTTTCATCACTTCTTTTTTTGAAGGAAAAGGGGTGAGTAGAACTTTGGCAACTAAATGTCATGTCATCATTCCCCATTTTCTGGACAGCTCAACTGTTTTTTTGGTGCTGCTTCTAACCTGCTTGACTTTAGCTTTAATTTTTGCCCATTGCCAGATGTGACATATATTAAGCATATCAGAGCCGATGAACAAAGGTGAAGCAATCAGGAAATTTGAGCAATCTGCCTTTCAAACAGGGTTATCAGTTAAGTTCTCTCCTGCCTTCAGGGGACTTTTAAATGTAGATATAGAATTAAACTGAGAACTTTGGTTCTCATTCTGTTCTCAGGGCTTGGCTACACTTGCAAGTTGCAGTGCTGGTGAGGGGGTTACAGCGCTGCAACTTACTCAGTGTCCACACTTACAAAGCTCAGCCAGCGCTGCAACTCCCTGGCTGCAGCGCTGGCTGTACTCCTGGTCTGCTACGGGTGTAGCGAATCCAGCGCTGGTGATGCAGCGCTGCTCATCAGGTGTGGACACTCACCAGCGCTGTTATTGGCCTCCAGGGTATTAAGAGGTATCCCAGAATTCCTGTCTACAACAAACCGGAAGGTACTCCCCGGAGCTACCAAACACAGCTGCTCTTTGCTCCAGCGAGCGAGCGAGCCGAGCCGAGGCTTTGGAATGTTCACAGCTGTTTGCTTGAGGAGACAAACAGCACGGCGGGGGGGAGGGAGTCCGTCGGAGAAGCTGCTTATCTGGTCTGAAGCCTTTTACATTTAAGAGTGATTGAGAGAGGGGTGGGGGAAATGGCCAGAATTTGCAAGGCAGGGAGCTCACAGTGTCTGCCAGTGTCTGCCTCCAAAAATCCCTGTCCTCTCTCTGTCTCCCCGATTGCGCAGTGTCACAACTCACCCCCCCCCGCTCTTTTGAACTTGCAAGGCAGGGAGCTGTCACAGTGTCTGCTCCAAAAATCTCTCTGTCTCCCCGACGCTCCCTGTCACACTCCACCCCACCCCCCTCTTTTGAAAAGCACGTTGCAGCCACTTGAACGCTGGGATAGCTGCCCACAATGCACCACTCCCAACAGCGCTGCAAATGCTGCAAATTGGCCACACTGCAGCGCTGGTAGCTGTCAGTGTGGCCACACTGCAGCGCTGTTCAAGGTAATCACCAAAGCCTACTGACGTAGCTATAGATGGTGCAAAGTAATATGAAGTAAATGATTATTAGTTAAATTACCCTGACTTCAGTTAATTGAGATTCCATACATATCCATATTTTCACTAAGGCTGTCGATTAATCGCAGATTAAGTCACCGCAATTTTAACGTCAACAAAATGAATTGAAGTTATTCACAAGTTTAAATCCGCACTGTTAAACAACATAGAATACCAGTTTGAAATTTAATATTTGTGAATGTATTTTTTACGACATTTTCAAATATATGATTGATCAATTTACAACAGTAGAATACAAAGTGTATTAGTCTCTCAACGTTATAGATATTAAACTACTTTTTATTACAAATATATGGCAGTGTAAAAATGATAAACAAAAGAAATAGTACCTTTCAATATCACCTCATACCAAGTTACTGTAGTGCAATCTCTTTATCATGAAATGTAATTATATAATGGTAGATTTTTTTTTTGTTTACGTAACTCAAGAACAATGTAAAAACTTTAGAACCTACAAGTACCACTCATTCCTACTTCTTGTTTCAACCAATTGCCAAAGACATACAAGGTTGTTGGACATTTATTGGTAGATAAATGCTGCCCCGCTTCTTATTTATTAATGTAATGTCACCTCAAAGTGAGAACAGACATTCACATGGCACTTCTGTAGCCAGGATTGCAAGGTATTTACATGCCAGATCTGCTAAACATTCGTATGCCCCTTCATGCTTTGGCCAACATTCAGAGAACTTGCTTCCATGCTGATGAAACTTGTTAAAAAAATAATGCATTAATTAAATTTGTTACAGTTCTCCCCAAAGGAGTTCAGTATGTCTCCTGCTCTGTTTTACCTGCATTCTGCCATATATTTTGTATTCTAACAGTCTCAGATGATGACCCAGCATGTTGTTCATTTTAAGAACACTTTCACTGCAAATTTGACAAAACACAAAGAAGGTACCAGTGTGAGATTTCTAAAGATAGCTACAATGCTCAACCCAATATTTAAGAATCTGAAGTGCCTTCCAAAATCTGATCGGGATGGGGTGTTGAGCATGCTTTCAGAAGTCTTAAAAGAGCAACACTCTGATGCAGAAACTACAGAACCCAAACCACCAAAAAAGAAAATCAGCCTTCTGCTGCTGACATCTGACTCAGATGATGAAAACGAACGTTCGTTGATCTGCACTGCTTTGGATTATTATCAAGCAGAAGCCATTATCAGTATGGATGCATGTCCTCTGGAATGGTGGTTGAAGATGAAGGGACACATGAATCTTTAGCACATCTGGCACGTAAATATCTTGTGATACTGGCTACAACAGTGCCATGAGAATGCGTGTTCTCACTTCCAGGTGACATTGTAAACAAGAAGTGGGCAATATTATCTCCTGCAAATGTAAACAAAGTTGTTTGTCTGAGCGATTGGCTGAACAAGAAGTAGGCCTGAGTGGACTTGTATGTGCTAAAGTTTTACATTTTTATCTTTGAATGCAGTTATTTTTGTACATAATTCTACATTTGTAAGTTCAACTTTCATTATAAGAAGACTGCACTACAGTACTTGTATTAAGTGAATTAAAAATACTATTTTTGATTTTTACAGTGTGAATTTTTTATAATAAAAATAAATATAAAATATGCACTGTTCACTTTATATTCTGTGTTGTAATTGAAATACATATATTTGAAAATGTGGAAAACATCAATATTTATAGAAATAGTATTCTATTATTGTTTAACTGTGTGTTTAATCGTGATTATTTTTAAAAGCTTGACCGCACTAATTTTCACCTATAGTCATGGTTTCTGCTGCTTACATTGCTTTGCTATTACTTGTTGCATGTGATCTCTGGGAAGGAGTGGTGGCTATTCCATTCAGAAGAGATGCTAGCACAGCTTCTGGGATTGATACCCTGTCCTTTTGATTGGAATACAATCTCAATCATCCTGAAGTTTTTTGGATCTAGTTTTCTTTTGGACCCAACCATCTGTCTGCAGACGAGTGTGTGGACCTCACACCTCCAGATTAACTCTCACTGGGTATGGCTACACTTACAACTTCAAAGCGCTGCTGCGGCAGCGCTTTGAAGTGCGAGTGTGGTTGCAGCGGCAGCGCTGGGAGAGAGCTCTCCCAGCGCTGCACGTACTCCACATCCTCTACGGGTGTAGCTTGCAGTGCTGGGAGCCATGCTCCGAGCGCTGCGGCACTGTTTACACAGGCTTTACAGCGCTGTATCTTGCAGCGCTCAGGGGGGTGTTTTTTTCACACCCCTGAGCGCGAAAGTTGCAGCGCTGTAAAGCGCCAGTGTAGCCATGGCCACTATTTATCTACAGAGAGCTAAGTTTTTTTGAAGAATGTAGGTCCATCAATGACTATTAGCCAGGATGGTGTCCCTAGCCTCTGGGGGAAAACAGCATTGGCCACTGTCAGAAAATAGGATAGTGGGAAAGATGGACCTTTGGTCTGACACAGTATGGCCGTTCTTATGCTCTTATGTTCTTCAAGCAATTTACAGGAACAAAGCACGTTAATGAACAATATGTCTACATGTATGAATCTCATATGCATAGCTTTCAGTTTATAAGGGACAACTTATTTGGAACTCTTCCAAGAAAACTGATTTAGTCTAATGATAGTCCAACTGACTGGCTTAATCAGGACAAAGTGAACATAAATTCAGCTACATAGAAGCAGGGGACACATTCACCCCATGCCAAGGGATTAAATGGCGTTTAATAACATTCTACATATTCTTTACTTAAGTTCAGTAGAGCATTCTGTCCTATGAAGAATTCAGATATATTTTAAGTGTTCATTTCTTAATCAAGAGAATAGGCCATCCACAGATTCAGAGGATTCTATAGTACTACCAAATGGATGAATTTTTAGGGGAAAATACTGAGGGGAAAAAAGTAAATATCATAGCATAACTGTGTTTAATGGTCTAGCTACAGGTAATTATACTAATATAAAGATTTTCCCCATAATCTACAGAGAATACATAGTGCTAGAATTTATTGTTTCTCAGTTTGAAATTGATGGGACTTTGAAAAACAGTATAAATTTCAAAAGTAATTTCATACCTTCCAGATCATCAATAGTCTTTTCCAGTTTAGCAACCGTTCTTTCTGCAAACTCAGCACGTGTTTCAGCCTGGAAAAAGATTATGCAGAAAAAAATCTTAGATACTGAATGAGAAACAATCTCTGCTGAAATGCAAATTCATTGGGATGGATTGTCTCACCTCCTTGAGTTTGTCAGAGAGAAGCTTGATTTCTTCTTCATATTTATCCTCTTTTTCGGAGTACTGTGAAAACAGTGTGAACAATCTGTTAAGAAATTGGTAGGAAAACTAAACATCAGACAGTTTAACTTTTTTGTTAGGCTACTGTTAAGGAGCCATTGACTAATAACAGGGGGTAGCCTCCTGTCATTCTAAAATGCTTTTCCTTAACTATCATCTCATTTCCTGGATGCAACCATGTTGCTGTATTTTCTGAGGTTTCTTGTTTGCCCACTTTCTGAATAAAATTCTGAATGCCTTGTCTTTTGCTTAGGGGCTACATTCTTTGCCTTGGACTATGGCTCCACTTACATATAATAAAAAGTGGAGCTGTGTGCGTATGTATGTGTGTGTGTGTATACACGCACACTCCTTAAGAAACTCATGTCCTTGAAGTAATTCAAACCATCCCATCCCCCTGGAACAGGCTATTCTTCACTGAGTGACTTATTTTCAAACCCCTCATCAAAAGTCAGTTATTTGGACTAAAATTCTATCTTTAGTCTCTACTCAGTGTCTGCACCCATTCTGATACCCAGATACTTGAATTAAATTGTCAGAAGACAGAAGAAGTGTATGTAAAGTTGGTTACCATCCCCCAGTTTTGTTGTTCTTGTAAAACAGCCTACCAGCTGTATTGCCTTTGCTTTTCCTCTACACTTCATCCACCATCGCTCATCATTTTGACAAGTTATGTCTGAACTACGCTTGTGAGCTCCTCAGGGCAGGGATCATGTGAATTTCTGTACAGTTATATGTATACCTATCAAGCTATATATAATACAACTTCCAAAAGGTTCAGTAATGAGTGAGATATGTTCCTAGCCTGTTAGTCTTCTGTGCTGGAAAAACTTAGTAACTGATGCCAGCAAACAGATTCAAAAGTGTGGGTAATTTGGAGTTAAGACAGTACTACATGTGACTTCCCTGAACGTGTTTCATTCCCCAAAACTCAAGTATTGGATAGCCCAGAAATGCAAAGTTCACTCCAAAACCCCCTTACTAGGGTGTTAACTGTTAATAAATACACCCACACACCAAAATACATCAGCCTCCCTCCCCAAAAGTCCCCTCTTCCAACTACAAACAGTAGAAAAATGGGCAATGCACAGGTAAGATGACACTTCCCATACAATACCGTGCTCCATTCCCTCTTCAGTTGCTTGACTCCTGCTCCCCCAGCCATACAACTTTGTGAAATCATTCAGTATCAGTTAACATAGCCTCATAGTATTACTTAAATTGGTATGTCTTGTAACATACCATGGGTCTAATATGTTGATAGCACAAGGGACTAATTCCACACAATTGGATCTCCAGTCAGATTGTCCTAGGACCCCTACCAGAAACAAATGTACTGTTTTCTACAGAAGACTTTTTGGTATCAAATTCACCTTACACACCAATTCCTCCAGTAATTCCTTAGTTAATCAATACAAAAAGCATGACAAGTTTTCAGATTCCTCTATTTTTTGTGATTGCTGTAAACTTGTATCACCAACTCTTCATTCTCCTTGCTGAACCTTAAACATCCTGTGTTCTTAATCAGGAAGAACCAACCTTCTCAGACTGAGCCTCCAGGGACTTTAGGTTGTTAGTGACATTTTTTAGTTCTTCTTCAAGGTCGCTGCATTTTCTGCACAAAGACAAAGGTGATCAGATAAGGTCTTCATATATTATGCTGTTTGGTTTTCAAATGGGCTAAATGAGTAAAATGTGAGCCAACTTGTTAGATACACGTGGCATTCACAGTTTCCCAAAATATACTATGCAGACTGTATTTAGTAGATTTTTGTAGCAAAATATAGCTTGTTAGGAATTCAAGCAGAACAAATAAGCCTTTCATGAATCTTAGAGCTCCATGCTGTCCTCTGTGAACAGGTATCTTCTGTTAATTGTACCAGGAATTTAATTAGAACATAAGAATGGCAGTACTGGGTCAGCTCAATGGTCTATCTAGCCCAAGCGTGGGTAAACTTTTGACTCAGGCGCCACAGCTGGGTGGGGAAATTGTATGCATGGCCATGAATGTAGGGCTGGGGCAGGGGGTTGAGGTGTGGGAGGGAGTGTGGTCTGTGGGAGGGGGTGCAGTGTGCAGGAAGGGGCTCAGGACAAGGGGTTGGCATGCAGGAGGCATGCGGGGTGCAATGGGGGCTCAGGGCAGGGGGAGGGATAGCTCAGCGGTTTGAGCATTGGCCTGCTAAACCCAGGGTTGTGAGGTCAATCCTTCAGGGGGCCACTTTGAGATCTGGGGCAAAAATCAGTGCTTGGTCCTACTAATGAAGGCAGGGGGCTGGACTCAATGACCTTTCAAGGGCCCTTCCAGTTCTAGGAGATAGGTATATATCCATTTAAAAAAAAAAAAGTCTTTCCATTTCTAGTCTGATATTTCAAAATGATTTATGTATGTGCAGAACCATTGAACAGCCACTCACAGTTCTGACACCTCAGCACGTTCCTCGGCTCTCTCTAGTTCACCCTCCAAAATGACCAGTTTACGTGCAACCTGCAGAGAGAGGAGAATTATTTTTTCACTATTTGTTTTCCACAAAGGTCCACGTCTCTGCAAGTTTCTTTCTTCTCAGATAAAGGCTAGAAGCAAGACCAAGTCTGGAGATACGCAACATATGGACAACACATTACAGAGATTTGGCCCATGCTCTCTTGACACCCTCTAATCAGCTGCTAGGGAGAGTGAGCTCAATGCAGGATCCCTTCCCCAGAAGCAGAGAGACTTTCAGTGTTCCTAGCATTAGGCAGCGTAAGATGTAACAAGCTCATTTCATGTTAATTCTAAGGCTGTTAGGAACAGCATCTGTGTGGCCTTGCTGTGCACAAAAATATATTCCAAACTTGAACTACTACTTTATGGAAAGTATACAAATACACCTCTACCCTCATAGAATGCGACCCAATATAATACAAATTTGGATATAACGCGGTAAAGCAGTGGGGAGCCCCGGGCCCTTTAAAGCACCACCTGAGCCCTGCTGCTTTACCATATTATATCTGAATTCATGTGGAGCCCCAAGCCCTTTAAATCACCGCCCAAGCCTGGCTGCTGGAGCCCCAGAGCTTCAGCAGCTGGGCTCGGGTGGTGATTTAAAGGGCCAGAGGCTCCTGCCGCTCTGGGGAGCCCCAGGCCCTTTAAATCCCCGTCTGTGTCCCGCTGCCGGAGCTCCGGCGATGATTTAAAGGGCCCAGAGCTCCCTGCAGCAGCTGGAGCACTGGGCCCTTTAAATCACTGCCAGGGAAACCAGTGCAGTCTGGCATGGCACTGGCTCTTGCTGGTACACCAGACTGGGCCGAACCCAGTATAATGCGCTCTCACCTATAAGGCGGTGAGATTTTTTGGCTCCCGAGGACCACATTATATCGGGGTAGAGGTGCAGTATTAAACAGACTATAAGACTGTTTGAAGTTCTTCCAGATACTTTCTTTATCACTTTCTCACCAAAGCAAACAGCACCTGCTACTTTCTTGCAGCGCCATTTTTACCTCTTCATATTTGCGATCAGCCTCCTCAGCAATATGCTTAGCCTCTTTCAGCTGCATCTCCTGAATTTCCATTTTTTCTTCATCCTTCATTGCTCTGTTTTCAATAACCTTCATACCTCTATAGAAGGAAACAAAGTGGATTGTTCAGAGAGATGGGGTTACTACAAGCCAGTCAGCACATTTAGCCTAACAGGCCTGTTGTGAAGTTAATATTGAACTACTGTGACTTGGACCCAAGCCAATCTATCATGTTCTTACTGGCTAACAAAGTTGCTGATAATACTAGTTGGAATGAATCTCTACTTATCAGATTGTCTGAACTTAACAGTGCTTGCAGCTATAGAATGATGCAGGATTCTTCCTTAGCTTATTGTGCTTCTTCCATTTAGCAAGATCCCAATATACTTTTTAAGTAATTACATTTATTTGCTTTATATCATTAAAACATATTTGAGAGATACCAGTGGGAACTTTTCTTTTTAAAATCTTACTCAAGTTTGTAGTCCTTAGAATAATTAGGTAAAGAGGAAATAGCTAAAAACAAAATAGCTAAATACTTTTCTCTGTGGCTATACTCAGGACAAATATTAGTTCATTCAAGACAAACTACTGAGGCCAGGTTTTTGTTTAAATGCGGAGAAATTTTTTCTTAGCGCTCAAATCTGGAGCAGTTTGTAGACTATTAGAGTAAAATAATATCAAAGGCCAATGTAAAATTGGTTGGGTCCAACATTTCCTCTCCCAGCTCACGGCAAGTAATAAAGTTTCTGGACTGTAGCCTGCAGAGCCAGGGTGCTGTAACTACAGGGACTGGGGTGTGTGGCAGCACCCCCTAGCTTGAAGTGGTTTCTATCATATACAAGGCTTACAGTTTTGGTCAGTGGCTTTCAGCACCCCCATCATAAAAACTGTTCCAATGCCACTGCCACCAAGGCTCATAAGCATATAGAATTCAGAGCACAGCTTTGGTTCTAGAAACTGGAATACCTTTACAGATAGCAGATCCAGCCAAAAACACCAGGTTGAAGAAAAGCCCTTCTTCTGAAGTAAGTGTTCTGGTCTCAAACTCCCATACCCACTGCCTGAGATGCTTGGGTAAAGGATATATATCTGATCAGCGCACCCTCTGCCATAAATTTAATCAACAAGGCCCATAGGCATTGGAAGTCTCTTCTGTGGTCTATTGATGGGGGAGGCCTTTAGCATCTTAGGATAGATGTGGAGTCACAACAGATTATAGGCCCAAATGGTGGAATGTCCACACTACAAACAGCTACTAGAAGGGAGTGCATAACATTCTTTGACAATGGGATGCACAGCTATTTACTAGACAGCAGTATAATCTAGGATTTTATTTCTCTAGGAGGGAAATATGGGTTGGTAGTTAGAGCAAGGTACAGAGTCAGGACTCTGATTAGATGCTATTTCACTTGAGTGGATAGGCAAAAATATGTTAAGTATTTTTACAAACTACATAGTCAAACACAGATTTGGCATATTAATTATAAAACACATTGTGTCTAAGTGCATGAAAATTAAGTTCTGTTACCAAAGCTGCCAGCAGTGACTTGGTACAACATCACAGATCTTCACTTACCTCTTCTGCAAAATAGGGTGATTGATATGTATCTACTTCAAAAGGTATGTTTTTGAGGAGTTGCTCAATAATAAGACTGTAAATACACGGAATCATTGATCAGTGGAAGAGGTGAGACTAGAACGTGTGGTCTCTTGACTCCCTGTCCAATGCCCTTCTCCTTAGATCAAGTATTTTAAGGGGGGAAAGCAGAGCTCCAAATCGGAGCCGGCTCAAATGCTGTGCATATTGTATGCATACGATACAGAAAGTTCAGCAAGGTCTGGGAGCCTGTGCAGCTGGAATGTTTAGAAAATTAAGAGCAAGTATATAACAAGTTATATTGTGTACATGCAAATTATGATTTTTCTATATTTGTAGCTGCCAAATTTCAATATATTTCAAGGAGACGACAAAACACCTCTCCAATCTCAGGACTACTCTGCTGCCAACTTTAAAGTTTTTACTTTAGAGAGACATGAGTGTTAAAACCATCAGAACTGTTATTTAATATGATTTGTTCTGGCTGTTCTCATTCTTGGAAACGCTTGTCATTTTTTCTCAGACTTTCAATCTGAGGCAAGGACCAACCTGGAAACTTTCAGTCCAAATCCTAAGCAATTGTCCAAGTTATAGGCAGTTGAAAACAAAGTTCTAATAGAAAGATTTATGTAATTTAGACATTGAATAAGTATATATTATAGGTGGAGCAGTAACAAGCAGTATTAAAACGGCTAAGGGCTCAGTTCAACTCCCACTGAAGTCAGTCATTGACTTCAATGGAAGTTGAATCCAACTATAAAATAAATCGAGAGGCAAAGTTAAATAGTGTTTGGGGCTAACAATTGAGAATTCTTCTATTTTAATTATCTGACTGTATGAACTGTGTGTTAAGAGCTGCATCAGAATTCTTTGCAGCCTTAGCTTGAGATTTCCATGAGGGCTAGTGATGCATTCAATGGTATGTATTCTCTTGAATTGCACTCAGCAACCTTAGTTGTAACTTTATGCAGTTTTATGATTAATTTTTATTATAGTATCATAGGAGTGTGCATAGTGCTCAGGAGGCAAATAAAGATACAGTTTTTCCCAGTGGAGATAACAGGCTTTGATAAAGCAAAATGGGACACAAATTAGAATAGATCATGGTGGGAAAGAAGTAGGTTAGACAGCTGGAGAGGAACAGGACAAGAAAAAATACAGCCCTTGGGAAGTTTAGCTTCCCCAAAAGAGCAGCTGGGATGTGTACTGATATACTGCAAGTTTTTTGTCATTTTTTGGATGAAAAGGGAAATGTCTAGACGATGGGAAAAGCTCATTAACCAGTTACAGAGTCAGAGCAGTATCACTTTTATGATTGTGGCCCTTTATTCCTCACAATACTCGAAGTAGCAACTAAAAGAGTGAGTGGGAAATGGAACTTAAGTGCACCGAGTCTTTAAAACCTTCAAAGACTGTTAAAGTAGCCTACTACTGGGATCTTCTGATTTAAGACACTTCTCTGCATCGTTCCTTTTGGATGCCTACCTCTCGCTTTCATCTGCTGCCTTCTCTGCCTCCTCCAGTTTCTGCAGGGCTGTTGCCAGACGTTCTTGGGCACGATCCAGCTCCTCTTCCACCAGCTGGATACGCCGATTCAAAGCTGCCACTTCACCTTCTGCCTATGCAAAACAATCAAACAGCACTGGTTAAATAAAACCCAACTAGCTAGACACCAATAATTCAAAAAGGATCACCTCTGATTACTTCATTTTCACTATTTATATGCATGGATCTCTAGGAAGAGATGTTTTTTAGCTATATAACTATAGGAATTTCAAAATATAGACTGTTTTTATTAAAAATACCCCCACACCTTCTCTTCCTCATCATACAGAATTAACTATTAAAAATCTGTTTAACAAGAAAAACATTTTCAGCTAATTGTACTGTGGATATGGGAGGTTCTACATGTAGAAATCTGGTTGAAACTTTTTTCTTAATCTTCTAACTCGCAGATGGCTCAGTCCAGAAATTCCGCATTTGGCTTATTTTGTTGGTCTTGTCAAAGATCCTAACCCTAGCGTTGGATGGCTTACTAATGGAATTTAGTTAAATCAACTTCTGTGTACATTAGGAGCTCCACTGTCTATAAATCTCCCATAGTTCATAAATGGGGTTGGCCAGGGGATGGTCTGGGAGCCGCCAGGGGAAAATTACTCATCTGTGTGCATGCAGCACAGCAAGAAACTTTCAAAAAATAATTCCACTTTGTTTTCTACCACTTCTATGTAGCCCTCTGAGACTGGGTGGAGTGGGGGGGGGGGAAACAGGAAATAGGGAGACAATCTGGGGTCCATGGTGGAAACTGTAGAGGCTGGTCTGATGAACTCTTCTTGTTGTTAGGACTGTTATCATGTATGCAATTCTCGATTTTTTTTTTTTTTTTTAATTATTATTATTTTTTAAAATACGGAATTCCCATCACAGTGAAAAAATGTAGTAGGCATCTTGCAGTACTGAGTTATTTAAGATAGCCCAATCCTGCAAGAATTTTCAAAGGGACAGATCACTAATTCTGAGTCCTCACATCTCCCAGATGTCTCTTGTGACTTGCTGGAATCTTTCAGAAGGATTCTCCAATGGCATAAAGTTTCACTGGTGAAATTCACGGCAGATTAATGTGGTTTAGCTTTGATTAAATTGGGATGTGGAAAGTCAAATTTACAGTTTGTTTGGCCATTGAATCCAAAACTGTCATTCTAAAATTCCACTTTGTCTATGAAGAACAGTGTAAATGTATTTTTTAATTGTGAAACAGTTTGAATTAGTGCTCTTTAATCTATCCTCTGTTTAGGTTTGGTGAACAATACTGGACAATTTAGTGGTCTTGGGAGAAAAAGTTAACACAAAGTTTTGCTATAAAGTCAGACAATAAAATTTTTACCATAATCTAGAAGTATTTTATCGAAAAGCACATACGCTTCCTGCTATATGGATAGGTTTTTCTAAGCCACTTCTTTAATCATCTGGAAGGAAAAGACTATATTTAATTAAATATGTATATGTCTTGTTGGTGTAGGACAGTAGTCCCCAAACTTCTTACCTTGCATCCCCCTTTACCCTGTCTGTGCCTCTCCATAGGCTGGGAGTGAGGCCATGGCTCTGGGAGGGGAGGGGGACATGGATGGGGTAAGGTGGCCAAGGCTGGTGCTGGCAGCCAGGGCCCTAGGGATGGGGCTGGCAGCTAGGGCCAGAAGTGAAGCTGGGTGGTGCTCCCTCCCCATCCCCCTATGGTCTAGGCCAGTGGTCCCCAAGCTTTTCATCTGGCGCCGTAGCGGTGGTGGAGCATCTGCCGAAATGCCGCCGAATTTCTGCGGCATTTCAGCAGTGACGCCTCTCGATGACGTCACTTGTTGTCGGTGCTGAAATGCGCTCCACTGCCGGTCAGGATGCAGACACATTTAGATGCCTCTATGGTCGTCATGGCGCCCGCGGGCACCGCGTTGGGGACCCCGGTCTAGGCGGTATATTAGTATTGCCATTAGAGAGAAGCAGTTCTAGAATTTAAATCTCCAACTTCTTAGGATGGCAACTTATCCCATACTGGAGACATCTCATTCATGTAGAGTGGTTTCAGAGAGAGATAAATTAAATATTACAGGGTTGAATGTTTTAGTACCTAAAATCTTTCCTCACGCCAAATATGGATAGCCTGGGCCCAGCAATAATTAAGGGGCTCTGAAGGTGAAAACAGGAGACAAGGGAGGGTTTACCTAGCAGACATGGTTTGAAATTGAGCAATAAAACATCACGAAATACTTCCTAACAATTAGGTCTGTTGAAAGACTGTTGAATAGTCTGAGAAATAGTTAAAGCCCCACTACTGGAATAATTCACAACTAGACTAAACAAGGCACTGAAGAAATGTTGTAGACAGCAATCTCGCAATGCATACATCAAGAACAGATGATCAAATTAATCCCTCCTATATATACTGAGTAACAGGAACCATATTATATTAAAACACAAACTGTTTGGAGAAAAGCAAATAATAGCTATTGGCTGGTGGATTTTTGTATGACAGGTGCTAGGGTGACTCCTATTTTCCTAGTGCAGTTTGGTCATTCGATTTTTCTAATCTCAAGTCAGTCAGCATTTCATTTGTTCTCTTCTTAAGTACTATTTACTGAATGTGCAGATTGCATACAAAAGCCACTGATATCTTAGAAAAGACATCTCTAGCAATCCAGCACTGGTAACCTCCTTCACCAGATGCTTTCATTTTAAGATGCAGTGTTAATGAAACAGGATTCCAATCTGTAACAAGCATCCCCCAAAGATAGGGTTGCCAACTGTCTAATCACACAAACCCAAACACTCTTGCCCTTCTCCCTGTTCCAAAGCCTCGCTCTTTCCCCAAGGCCTTGCCCCGTTCACTCCATCCCCCTCCCTCTGTCGCTTGCTGTCCCCCACCCTCACTCACTCTCACCAGGCTGGGGCAGGGGATTGGGGTGCAGGCTCTTGTCTGGGGCTGAAGGTTTGGAGTGTGGGAGGGGGCTCCGGGCAGAGCCTGGGACAGAGAGTTGGAGTGCAGGAGGAGGGTGTGAGGTGCAAGCTGTGGGAGAGAGTTTGTGTGCTGGAGGGGGCTTGGGGCTGAGGCAGGGGATTGGAGTGTGAGAGGGGATGAGGGGTGCGGGCTCTGGGAGGAAGTTTGGGTGCAGGGCGGGCTCTGGGCAGGGGGTTGGGGTGGGGGTGTGAGGTGCAGGCTCCTGTCAGGAGGTGCTTACCTGCCTACGCCCCACTGCGCCGCCAAACTTTTAGCACCTAAAATCTCCCAGTTTGGCGTCAGTAGCCTCCGTGAGATAGAGCCCGATTCTGGGAGACTCCCAGCAAAACCGGGAGGGTTGGCAATCATACCTGAAAACGGATATGTGACTACAAACAGGGGCTGCTAACAGGGAGTTTCGCAGGGAATTTGGAAGGGGAGTGGGAAGGGGGCAAGGGCCCCTTGCTGTTTTTTAAAACTATAAACTAAACTACATTCAAAACTTCTTGATTTAAACAAAACCCTTTCATTAACAAGAAGACCATGCATGCAGAAGCCCAGCAGTAGAGTGGGGGCTATCCAGTTTATTGCGCTGAGTGCAGCATGTATGATTACCTGCCCTGTGGGTGGGTGGTGTATGTGTGCATTTGGTGCAAGGAGCTCCTGGCCCTCAGAGACTGCATACGGGCTTTGGAGGCCAGGGTGGCGGAACTGGAGGAGCTAAGGGAGGCAGAGAGATATGTTGATGAGACTTTCTGGGACACTGTAGAATTGTCCCATCTCTGGTCAGACAGCCCCTGTGCTGTTGAGAAGGATGAAAGACCCAGGGAAGCAGAGCAGTCAACGGGAGCAGAGGGAAACCTTCCCATAGTTGGGACCCTCCTTCCAGATGGTGTTAGGGTATCCTCTCGCACTGA
>NC_133779.1:43724500-43740982 GCF_003597395.2 Chelonoidis abingdonii
CTCAAGATAGTTAAGACCAAAGCAGACTGTGAAGAACTTCAAAAAGATCTCACAAAACTAAGTGATTGGGCAACAAAATGGCAAATGAAATTTAATATGAATAAATGTAAAGTAATGCACATTGGAAAAAATAACCCCATCATGTTCCTTCTGCCAATAACAGGGAGGGGTAACTGTACAGGAAATGGCTCTAAAATATCTGATGGTCCTACATGGGAGCATCTCTTGGGTATAAGTAAGCGGGTTTTAGGATACTCTTGTGCTGGTGAATCAGCAGGAAGCTTCCTAATGCAGCAACAGATGTAACCCTAGACAACCAATATAATTTTTTTGTGGCGGTGGGGAGTTACGTACCTCAGCTATGACATAATTGTCTCTGCCTTTTTCCTCTGGGCAAACTACTGCAATAAATTAACACTAAATCAAATATACAACCGATATACTGTGTGTTGTAAAATATACATTTCTAGTTAGTTACACATCTGCATTCTGTGCAGGTACATACATCTGTTGCCTTCTTATCAGTCTGTTCCAGTTTTTCTTGAGCATCTTTGAGAGCTTCTGAGTATTTATCCAGTTCATCTTCAGTTCCTTTTAACTTCTTCTGCAGTGCCACCAGCTCATCCTCTACCTTTTGAGAAAGAAAAATAAGTTGTGAACATTCTGACACATTGGTTGCTCTGCTTATAGATAAGGATAGCCAAAGACTTCTCCCTACTATTTGTTTTAAATTATGTTAAGATGTTTTTAAAGTGATGCTATGGAGAGAGATCTAATTGTGGATTTTTCAAAGTCGCGGTGTAAATTCAGTTGTTTAGATGCCAAGTAGCCTACACAGTTTTACACCATGCTAATAAACCTAACATGGCAGCTGAGCAGGCTGTTTGGCATTCACATAATTAACATAAGAATGGCCCTACTGGGTCAAACCAAAGGTCCATCTAGCCCAGTATCCTGTCTTCTGACAGTGGCCAGTGCCAGGTGCCCCAGAGGGAATGAACAGAACAGGTAATCATCAAGTGAACCATCCCCTGTCGCTCATTCCCAGCTTCTGGCAAACAAAAGCTAGGAACACCATTCCTGCCCATCCTGGCTAATAGCCATTGATGGACCTATCCTCCATGAATTCCTCTATTTCTTTTTTGAACACTATTATGGTCTTGACTTTCACAACATCCTCTGGCAAGGAGTTACACAGGTTGCCTGTGTGTTGTATGAAGAAACACTTCCTTTTATTTGTTTTAAACCTGCTTCCTATTCTGAAACCATGCTATATCCATGTTTCTAAACTGATTTAGCAAACCTCACCTATGAGGAAAATTTTTTAAAATATTAGAAAAGACTGAGTGGGGACCTGATAACAGTCTTCAAATATGTTAAGGGCTGTTATAAAGAGGATAGTAATCTGCTGTTCTCTATGTCTGCTAAAAGAAGTAATAGAATATTTAAAAAAAAAAAAAAAGTAGAATATTAGGGTTGGAAGGGACCTCAGGAGATCATCTAGTCCAACCCCCTGCTCAGAGCAGGACCAATCCCCAACTGGCCCCCTCAAGGATTGAGCTCACAACCCTAGGTTTAGCAGGCCAATGCTCAAACCACTAAGCTATCCCTTCCCCCCCCGGTGGGGTAATGGGCTTAATCTGCAGGAAGGGAGATTTAGGTTAGATATTAGGAAAAATTTTCTAACTATAAGGATAGTTAAGCACTGGAATAGGCTTTCAAGGAAGGTTGAGGAATCCCTGTCATTAGAGGCTTTTAAGAAAAGGTAGACAAACACCTGTCAGGGATGGTCTAGGTATACTTGGTCCTGCTTCAGCATAGAGGGCTGAACTACCTGACTTCTTGAGGTCCTTGCCAGTTCTACATTTCTATGAATCTATTGTAAGTAGGCATAACTCCACTTACTTCAATTTAGCTGTGACAAAGTACACAAGTTGAGAATCCGACCCCATACATCCATAGATAGAGTAACTGTCTATGTTGCCCTGGTCTGAAATAAAAAATTATGCTAGCATAGTGTGCTGCTCCTCAGGGAAGGCAAGGACAAGCTTGTCCCCATCATTGGCATTCTACCTACAGTACTGTCATTGAATCCTGATAATAAAGAAAATGTCATGTATATAGGAAAAATGCATTATACCCAGTATCCCTGAGTTCAGGGAGACTTATTGAAACATAAATTTGAAACGATATGAAAAATATATTTGGTGTATGTCTTTTACTCTTTGGACTGTGTTGCCCTTTGTTTATAGGCTATAGCCCACTTGGTCCCTACGTAAATACAACACTGGAGCTATTGTCTCCTTAACATATGCGTGAGGATAGAGAATGACTCACAGAAGTACAGGTATTAAGTAGAGTAGAGTTTAGAGTCCCTTACTTTGTTTTACCTAGTCTCCCTTAGCAAGCACTGCTACACTTCACTTAGTAAATTGAGGAATTGCTTGAAATATGTTGAATATGATCAGTGCAAATGTGTTATCTGAAATACAGAGGTATCATCCACTCACTGAGATAGTTATTTTGTTAGATTTGATGATCATAACATTATTTCCCTAAAGATTCAGAGCTTTAAACCATATATGGTTCTCCAATGGAAGGAGGGACATATGGGTCATCCAGGGTATGTTCCATTTTATCTCATTATCACTCGACCATACCATATAAATCCATGATGTATTCTAAAAAGGTGCTATTTATATCCTGCTGGGAGACTGCCAGATGACAAATTTCCCCCTGCTCCCTGGAGAATTTCTATTATCATGAGACTTCTTGCTGATAACATAACTGGTGTGCCTGCAGACTGTCTGATCTGTGATTGAACTCATAATACCACCTTTGTTCTGTTCTATCCTGGGAATAGTTAATTCATTGGGAAGAATGATGGTTTAACTCATCCCTTGAATAAGTTAAGTTTATTAAAACAGTTAATTTAAGCCACCTTTATGTGTATGTTACTTTTTAGTGCAGTTCTTTTACTTTGTTGTTTGTGCCCTGGAGGATATCTTTATGATTTTGATTAGCATGTTGTGTATGTACATTGTTATACATTTCTGTATTTGTGCTCAGAGTAGCCTGATACTGTGGAAAAAAAGGGCTAATATGATACTAGGCTATATTAATGAGAATATTGAGCAGGAGTAAGGTTATATTACCTCTGTATATGGCATCGGTGAGACTACAACTGGAATACTCTCTCCACACTTTTTAAACAGAAAGTTGCAAAATTTGAGAGTATTCAGACAACAGCATCAACAATGATTTGTGGTCTGGAAAATGAACCTTACAATGAGAGACTAAGGGCTCTCTTTGTTAGCATTTTTTAACTTTTTTATTGCCAATTGACTCATCATAGTTAATGCCTTTATAAAGACTAGTCTGGACAATTCACAAATGTTTGTGGTTTATACTAAGTTGAGCCCTAAAGAAGTGCAAGATATTTAGTTTATCAACGAAAATGTTAACCAACGATTTAATCATGGTCTATAAGTACCTACGTAAGGACCAGATATTTGCTGCTAGAGGGCTTCTTAAAATAGCAGAAAAAAGTATAGCAAGATGCAGTGGCTGTAAATTGAAGTCAGCAAAGTTCAAGCTAGAAATGAGATACAAATTTTTAGCAGTGAAAGTAATTAACAATTGAAACAGATGAGGGGTGTGGTGAACTCTCCATCACAGGTAATCTTTAAATCAAAACTGGATACTTTTTTAAATGATACACTAGTTGACTTCAATTTATTGGCTTAGATGTAGGATGACAGCATGAAATACTATGGTCTGAGGTTTTTGAGGTCAGACTAGGTGATCATAATACTCCCTTAGTGCCATTATACTCTGTTATAATCTAAATGCTCTTGGAAAATAATAAAAACTACAATTTTAAAAATTCCAAATCCAACAATTTGACCTAACATCCTAATAAAGGTGACAAAGCAAAGCAAATAAAAATTCCTTCCATGAACACCATAGTTACCACCCTTCTAAGTCATTGAATTTCTCTGATCCTCAGTTCCCAATACACTGAAGACAACTTAACTAGGCACTCAGACACTATAGTGATTGGGGGGCATATAAGTATCCCCAAAAATCATAACCAAAAGATTATATGTGTATTACTGTGTATAAAGTAGGGTGGTCAAGCAAATAAAAAATTTATCATGATTAATCACATGATTAAACAAATTAATTGCAATTAATCGTGCTGTTAATAATATAATACTATTTATATAAATATTTTCGGATATTTTCCATATTCTCAAATATATTGATTTCAGTTACAACATAGAATACAAAGTGAACAATGCTCACTTTATATTTATTTTTTATTATAAATATTTGCGCTGTAAAAATAAAAAATCTTTCAGTTCACTTAATACAAGTACTGGAGTGCAATCTCTTTATCACGAAAGTTGAACTTACAAATGCAGAATTATGTACAAAAATAACTGCATTCAAAAATAAAACAATGTAAAAGTTTAGAGCCTACAAGTCCACTCAGTCCTGTTTCTTGTTCAGCTAATCATTCAGCCAAACAAGTTTGTTTCATTTGAAGGAGATAATGCTGCCCACTGCTTGTTTACAATGTCACCTAAAAGTGAGAACAGGCGTTTTCATGGCACTGTTGTAGGCAGTGTTGCAAGACATTTACATGCCAGATGTGCTAAAAATTCATGTCTGTTCAACCATCATTCCAGAGGACATGCGTCTATGCTAATGATGGGTTCTGCTCGATAACAGTCCAAAGCAGTGCAGACCAACGCATATTCATTTTCATCGTCTGAGTCAGATGCCACCAGTAAAAGACTGATTTTCTTTTTTGGTGGTTCAGGTTCTGTAGTTTCTGCATTGGAGCCTGCTCTTTTAAGACTTCTGAAATCATGCTCAACACCCCATCCCGATCAGATTTTGGAAGGCACTTCAGATTCTTAAATCTTGGGTCAAGTGCTGTAGCTATCTTTACAAATCTCACACTGGTACCTTCTTTGTGTTTTTGTCAAATTTGCAGTGAAAGCGTTCTTAAAACAAACAACATGCTGGGTCATCATCTGAGACTGCTAAAACATGAAATATATGGCAGAATGCGGGTAAAACAGAGAGCAGGAGACATACAAATCTCCCCCAAGGAGTTCATAACAAATTTAATTAACACATTTTTGTAACGAGCATCATCAGCATGGAAGCATGTTCTCTGGAATGGTGAATGAAGCATGAAGGGGGATATGAATGTTTAGCAGATCTAACATGTAAATACCTTGCAATGCCAACTGCAAAAATTGCCATATGAACCTCTGTTCTCACTTTCAGGTGACGTAAATAAGAAGCAGACAACATTATCTCCTGTAAATGTAAACAAACCTTGTTTATCTTAGCGATTGTCTGAACAAGAAGTTGGACTGAGTGGACTTGTAGTTTCTAAACTTTTACACTGTTTTGTTTTTTGAGTTCAGTTATGTAAAAAAAAAAATCTACATTTGTAAGATGCGCTTTTGTGATAAAGAGATTGCACTATGATACTTGTATGAAGTGAATTGGAAAATACTATTTTGTTTATCATTTTACAGTGCAGATATTTGTAATAAAAATAATATAAAATGAGTACTGTACAGTTTATATTCTGTATTGTAATTGAAATCAATATATTTGAAAATGTAGAAAAAATCCAAAAAATTTAATAAATTTCAATTGATATTCTATTATTTAACAGTGCAACTAAAACGGGAAGTGATCACAATTTTTTTAATTATGATTAATTTTTTGAGTTAAACATGTGAGTTAAGTGCGATTAATTGACAACCCTAGTATAAAGATTTTTTTCCTTTGGAGGTTTCCTCCCCTTCAGATCTTCTGTGCACAAAGGCCCATAATGTATCTTTTTTTTCTAGCAGAAGGGGACACTGGACAGTGTTCCATCAGAAGCTTGTTGTTATTTTTTCCCTGAGTACACTTGATAAGTCACTTCAGAGTGACACAATGGTAATTTCGTCTTTGTGCTGTGCATGCTATGCATACATTTAGCTGTCTTAGACTAGACCAGTGTAATTCAAGAGTAAGTACAGAAGTAGAGGTAGTTATTCTGGATTAATACTGGTGTAATTGAGAAAAGAATTTTTGCTATCTCAAGCCATGCTGTCAGACTCTGCTAACATCAGAGTGGGGGCTTAGATCTGAGTCCTGTTCTCATATTTTCCACATTGTGCCACTATTGGGCAGGCTTTTTCTTTTATATTTCTTAGCTTCTTTTTCATTTTCAGCTACAAAAAACTTTCCATTATAAAACTGGTTTTGTTGCTTATCACTTTGCCAAATTTTAACTGTTTTTGGGATGAAATTTTGCATGCCATGTGTCTGCTGCAGGTTGAATTTTTTGGGAACATTCAGCCAAAACAGTTCAGCTGCTTCCAAAAATGAGAATATGGAAAAATACATCATTTTGCCCCTGTTAAAAATGCTGACAAACTTTTTATTTGAGCAGCTCTAGTGCCCCATGCTTTGGAACAAGAACTTGAAATTTGGTAGGGTAGGTGGCCTTTATGTCAGGGATGTACCTTTTGCGGGCACATTGAAAATCTACCCAAATTTGACGATGTTATAAGTCTTTGAAAAAAATCACAGTACGCACTTGCTCAGAGTCTGATTTTAGCAGCTAAAAAGCTCCAAAGATTCCATCATAACTGAGCATGCTCAAGCCTCTCACAGCTCCTACTGCTGATCAGACTGCATGTGCATCATCCCCACAGAGAAACTGAGGGTATTTCATCCCCTCAGCATTCTTATGTGTGAGCAGACCTGTGCATTGTGTTGGGATGGAGCATATGTAGTCTGGCTACTATGGGAAAGCACCCTAGAAAAGCTCGTGAGGATGTTAATGATTTTGTATTCACTGCAGGAATTGAGTACGTTTAATGATGAAGATAAAAGAAAATAGTGAATAACTACCCATTCACTAAGCACCATACATCTTGTGCACTGAATGAAGTAGGATTGTGTGGAAAAAAAATAGTACATGATGCAGTCTAATTACTTGATCATAACGTGCATGCATAAGGGTTGTTATACAGTGTTTAGAATGTTTTGAGTATTCCTGTTATATCACTAATACTATAAATAAGGAATAATTGGAATTTTTTTTTACCTCTTTAAAAGCAGAGATCCTAGTGGATTCTTTATATTTTTAAATTCTGTTCCCACCAGGTCTCTACATGCACGATTGGTTTTAGGTTGATGGAACATCGACTGAGATGGTAAAAATTATTTTTAAAGCAAATAATGTAAACTTAAATATAACTTCAATTAAAAATCAGTTAATTTTTTTCACTTGGATGTAGCTTTTTCCTTTTCCTTTTTCATTTAGCTCTGCTATTTTGTAAAACTATCGAGCCAAGAAAATCTTCAGAAATGTGAAAGCTTCAGTATCCACTATCTGTTTTTTTAAAACTAAATCCCTCCTTTAAGCAATCTTGTATAGACAACTGGAATTGCGCAGCCTGCCTTGTCATTTTCAGATAAAGGGTGCCTTTCCTCTCCTCCTTCAAAACTTGTGCAAAAACACTGATTTTGGTGAAGCATTTCAGCTACAATTATTGTTCAACATTCTGTGTTTATTCAGAATTGCATTCTTTTATGCCTGGTCTTTGGGTGAAACTGGTGGGCCTTAAGTAGTACTGACCCTCCAAACTTGTCTTATGTAGAAATTATAGTCTGGAATATAAAAAGGAATAACATAAAAAAGCATCTTTTAAAAATTGGAAGTCAGATCCTAGTGAGGTAAATAGAAAGGAGCATAAACAGTGCCAAATTAAGTGTAAAAATGTAATAAGAAAAGCCAAATAGGAGTTTGAAGAACAGCTAGCCAAAAATTCTAAAGGTAATAACAAAATGTTTTTTAAGTACATCAGAAGTAGGAAGCCTGCTAAACAACCAGTGGGGCCCCTGGACGATTGAGATACAAAAGGAGCACTTAAAGACGATAAAGTCATTACGGAGAAACTAAATGAATTCTTTGCTTCAGTCTTCATGGCTGAGGATGTCAGGGAGATTCCCAAACCTGACGCGTCCTTTATAGGTGACAAATCTGAGGAATTGTCACAGACTGAAGTGTCACTAGAGGAGGTTTTGGAATTAATTAACAGTAACAAGTCACTGGGACCAGATGGCATTCATCCAAGAGTTCTAAAAGAACTCAAATTTGAAATTGCAGAACTATTAACTATGGTTGTAACCTGTCCTTTAAATCAGCTTCTGTACCCAATGACTGGAAGATAGCTAATGTAATGCCATATTTAAAAAGGGCTCCAAAGGTGATCCCGGCAATTACAGACCAGTGCGTCTAATGTCAGTACCGGCAAATTAGTTGAAACAATAGTCAAGAATAAAATTGTCAGACACATAGAAGAATATAAATTGTTGAGCAAAAGTCAACACGGTTTCTGTAAAGGGAATCATGTCTTACTAATCTATTAGAGTTCTTTGAAGGGTCAAAAGTGAGGTGACAAAGTTTGCAGATGATACTAAACTACTTAAGATAGTTAAGACCAAAGCAGACTGTGAAACTTCAAAAAGATCTCACAAACTAAGTGATTGGACAACAAAATGGCAAATGAAATTTAATGTGGATAAATGTAAAGTAATGGACATTGGAAAAAATAACCCAACTATACATACAATATGATGCGGGCTAATTTAGATACAACTAATCAAGAAAGATCTTGGAGTCATCGTGGATAGTTCTCTGAAGATGTCCAGCGGTGTGCAGCAGCAGTCAAAAGCAAACAGGATATTAGGAATCATTAAAAAGATTAAATAAGATGGAGACTATCTTATTGCCCTTATATAAATCTCATCTCAAAAAAGATTATACGGGCATTAGAAAAGGTTCTGAGAAGGGCAACTAAAATGATTAGGGGTTTGGAACGGGTCCCATATGAGGAGAGATTAAAGAGTCTAGGACTTTTCAGCTTTGAAAAGAGGAGACTAAGGGAGACATGATAGAGGTATATAAAACATGAGTGGTGTGGAGAAAGTGAATAAGGAAAAGTTATTTACTTGTTCCCATAATATAAGAACTAGGGGCCACCAAATTAAATTAATAGGCAGCAGGTTTAAAACCAAAAGCAAGTTCTTCACACAGTGCATAGTCAACCTGTGGAACTCCTTGCCTGAGGAGGTTGTGAAGGCTCAGACTATAACAGGATTTAAAAGAGAACTGGATAAATTCATGGAGGTTAAGTTCCTTAATGGTAAGGAATGGTGTCCCTAGCCTCTGTTTGTCAGAGGGTGGAGGTGGCTGGCAGGAGAGAGGTCACTTGATCATTATCTGTTAGGTTCACTCCCTTTGGTGCATCTGGCATTGGCCACTGTCGGTACACAGGATACTGGGCTGGATGGATCTTTGGTCTGACCCAGTATAGCCATTCTTATGTTCAGAAGCTCTGCAGGAAGTGGTGTATTTGACCTTAATCTGAATAAGGAATATAAAATCCCTGTTAGTATTGGTACGGTGCCTGCACTCCAACACTACTCATTGGTGCATCGGGCTACAAATAAACATACTGTAATCCTCTTCCAATCACATTTAGCAATGACTGCATGTTTGTGGAAAATATTTTAATGTGTCTAAACCTCTTAATCTGCTATAATGTTTTGTGCTATGATGATCTCTTCTTGTTTTGAGATATTTAATCACTAGAGAGGAGTGATTTGTAACAAAAGACACCCAAGTAACTCAAAATGTTTGAGTTAGATCTAAATCCTACTGCATTAGACAGTTGTGGTTTGATCTGTGTACTCTGCCAATTTAAAAATCCCAAATACAGCATTAGCAATGCATTCCTGGACTTATACATAAGATCAGTTCACACAAATAACTTAGTCCATTACCTCAATTTCAGGATTCAATATTTCTGATTATTCCCAATAACAGAAATCCTACCATACCATCTGGAGTAGGTGGTCACTGTCAGCTGGTTCTCAAATGAGGGACATTTCTCACACTGAGGTGATCTGCATTAATTTTGCCTCAAGGTTAGGTTTAATTCATGATCAGGCATTGCCTAGGAAAAATCTTACAGCTCTACCACTGTGTGTCATCCTTGTTTAAGATATAAAGCTCTAGTTTCTTCAAGGAAATTAAATGAGGAATCATGTAGGATTCAAAAAAAGAACTCTCTGAAGTACACTGAGTAGTCTAGGAACGGTGCTGACCTCACTGAGTCTCAAATCAAAATGGATGAGCAAATAGGAAAAGTTAACAGATTGTTCTATTTGCATGCATGAAATATATTACCAAAATGTAAAATACTTCCAACGGAGGGTATGCAGAAAAATAGGAGACCTACCAATATTATTCTGTTTTCTCACCATCACAAAAATATGCTACTTACATTTTAATGTTATTACAATTTTATCTACAGTGTAGATAATACAGCTGTTTTTATTCCTACTCACCTGTTTGCACTTGTCCTCAGCTGCTTTTTTGTCTGCTTCAGCCTGTTCAGCTCTATCAATTGCATTCTCCTTATCTAGCTTCAGCATCTGCATCTTTTTCTTGATGGCTTCCATTTTTGTTGGAGGATGGGGTTGTGTGTCTCTCACACAAGAGAGGAAAAGCTTTGCAAGAACAAACTTGTAGTAAACAGTCTTAAAAATAGATAGAGAAAGTAGTAGAGCACTGCTCTAGGTGTGCAGCGCAGTGAACCCTTGAATGGTTGTAGTTAGCTTTAAAGTCTCAAAGACCCTTACTCAATATTTTGGATGCAGCCCAAATCCCTGGTGTGCCTCCCCTCCCCACCCGACCTTTCACGTGAAGCCTTTCTAAGGAACAAGCTGGAAGCGATTCACTAGGGGAATCTTAAGTGCTCAGTCATCTCCTTATTTGGGTGTCTGTTTTCTTAAAGGAAAAAAATGTTTCCATTTTTAACCTTTTGACATATGCGAAAGTGTTGACATATGAACACATATGCTTGAAACAAAGCTCATTAGCAGCTCTGGTCTGTAGAGCACTTAATCAGTCCACAGGGTTATGGAAAATGGTCTGGCTTCCCATACGTAGCAAGCAAGCAAAATAACATCTGGAGGAAGTGGAAGGATCCTTATAGATTTAGAAACTGAAAAATGTTCATGCGCAGAAAACTTGAGACAATGACTACACATACAAGAGAAACTAGTAAAAACGTATCTTATGGGAAACAGACATCCTATGTTTGATATGTTGTGAAATGCATAACAAAATTATAGGTATAAAAATCATAAACCCTTAAAGTCCCAAATTTTGCTTTCAGTTAGCCTGGTACAATTCCTATAAATAATCTTTCAATAGACGTTTCATATATGTAACAGAAGGCAGATTTGGTACCCAAGATGGGGATGTTCAAAGGCTTTCATTTTGCACCTACCTGCCATTTTGGTCTTTGAAAATTCTCCCCCTAAATGTTTGGGGGAATAATACATATTTTCTAATTCATTTGGGAGATAATGCTATAAAGTTGAAATGTCACAAGTATTTTGTCAATTAATCTGATTCCATTCATAAACTATTATGTTTTAATATGTTTGAGGGAAAGTTTGTTTTAGTTTTTACATTTTATGTATATTAATAAAGTGTGTTTTACAGAGATGCTTTTTGCCCAGTGGCAACATCTAATGTTCAGAAGACAAAAGCATGTTTGAGTCCATTTTTGTCATACAGGAGGGGTTCTTAAACTCTCCCACAGGCAGGGACTACGTCTAAATAAATTATCTCATGCTCTTTGTTTTCATGATCATCTGGACTATCATAGAAATGAAACGCTGGAATGGACATTGAGAGGCCATCAAGTCGAACCCCCAGTTTGCACTGAATTTGGCACAAGTAAACCAGAACGTTTCTGGCAGGTGTTTGTCCAATCTGTTCATAAAAACCTCCACTGAAGGGGATTCCACAACCTCCTTTGGAAGCTTGTTCCAGAGCTTAACTACCCTCAGAGTTAGAAAGTTTTCCCTAATATCTAACCTAAATCTCTCTTCCTGCAGATTAAGCCCATTACTACTTGTGCCACTTTTAGTGGACATGGAGAGCAGCAGATCACCATCCACTTGATAACTCTTCAAATATATTAAGGGCTATTATCAGGTCCCACCTCAGTCTCTTCTCAAAACTAAAAATACCCAGTTTAACCTTTTATCATTTTTAATGATCTGCTCTGGACTCTTTCCAATTTGTACATATATTTCTTAAAGTGCAGTACCTAGAATTGAAAACAGTGCTCCAGCCGAGGCCTCCCAGGCTAAGTAGATCGAGACAATTACCTCCTGTGCCTTACATACAACATTCACGTTAATATAACCTGGAATATTAGCCTTTTTAGCCACTACATCACCTTGATTCATATTTAATTTGAGATCCATTATGACCCCCAGAGCTTTTTCAGAGGTACTGCTGCCTAACCAGTTATTCCTCATTTTGTAGCTGTACATTTGATTTTTCTTAAGTGAAGTATTTTGCACTTGTTTTTATTAAATTTCATCTTGTTGAATTCAGCACAATTCTCCTATTTGTCAAGGTTGTTTTGAATTTGAAGCCTGTCCACCAAAGTGCTTGCAACCCCTTCCAGCCTGGGGTTATTTGCAAATTTTATCAGCATACTCTCCTCTTAATTATCCAAGTAATTGATGAAAATATTGAATATGTCCCCTGCTATTCAAAAAAAATATTATTAAAGTACTTAATGGGTCTTTAATGTTACGTGGCAGCCAGAAACAAGGAGCCAGTATTATGTGACCAGCCAACATGCTGCAGATCACAAGTAAACCCTTTGTGAGACAGTTTGGGAATCCTTGTTAAACCATTTGAGTCACACAAGTTTGTCCCCACTACAGTGAGCTCATGTACTAAAAAAAAGTAGATTTTATTTTCTGTTAATTTAGACGTTTCACTAAAGGAATTCTAGTTTTGTTAAGCAGAATTAAATTGTAATTTGGTAGAGAAATAATCCTCACTGAATAGACACTTCAATGCTCTGGAGAAAAATGGATTCTAGTTTGACTGAGTCATGAGCTTAGAAAATCACACACTGTATATACATAACATTTTAAAATAATAGTAATATGTTAAACAGTGATCCACCAGTGCTCCAGGGTATGGTAAGCTGTGGGTAAGGACTGTGTGACAGATTTACCTGAGTAAAGCACATACTCGGATGAACGCAGTGAGTGAGACATATTGTAATAACATACATTTACGTAATAATAAAATACATTTATCTGAATTGTAAGCTTAACTGCTGAAAAGTGGATAAAGGTTCACAAATTGTTAAAATGATCTGTTATATAAAACTGCTTAAGAAAAGATGTGGAGCAAAGGAGACAAAGACGAAGATATAAATAAAAATAGTGACCAGGTGTCCTGTTTTGGGGGAGTTTTTCTTATATAGGTGCCTATTGCCCCTAATGCCCTGCCCCATTTTTTCACAGTTGCTATCTGGTCACCCTAAATAAAAAGGGTTTACTGATATCAGTCAAGGACTATGTATTATGAATGGTGAACAAGAGGAGCAGAAAGTCAGAAATCAGGTAACCAAAAATTGATGTGTTGGGAATAAGACCTAATTGGCAGACAAAATAATGGGAGGGTGGGCTGCTTAGTTTATTGCTCCCTTTTGCGGTCCTTAAAAAGAGACTTGGTGAAAACACAGTGGAGTGCTGTTTCCACTACAGCTGTGGTGATGGTAAGGATTGTTATCATGATACCAGACCATGGTACTACAGTGGGGAGTTTGATCATTATCGCTGCCCCAGGGAAGACCCCAATCTGATACATCTGAGGTCCTCCTTTGTCTTCCCTTCCCTTGTGCATTCCTTTCTGCCTCCCCCGTCTTCCTTCTGTCCTCTCACTCTCAGCTTTTCACTGGATCTTGAAATCAGCTGTATTGCATAGCACCAAAACAATGAGATGAGATGGTCCATCCAACTCTGCTCACCCTGAGAAGGACAAATGAAGGAGAGGGACCTCACCAGACCAACTAGATAATGTCCCTGTCTAGGGAGAAGAGCCAGTGTCCAGAGCAATAGCTTTCATGGCTGACCTGCAAGACCAAAGCAATATGTCCCATGACTGACCAGCCACCCTGTACCTTAAGCTGTATTTTCCCCATCTTTATTATCCTAGTTCTTCTCTCTCCTGTGTCTGTTTTGTCTAATGCAGGAAAGTGAGTATCATTCTAAATTCAGAACTGAATAATAGAACACCAAGGGCCATTTGACTGAATAAGAGATGTTAACCAATATTCATGTCTCTAGAAAAGACTTGGATAGGTTTTTATTTGTTCTTTATCTCATTTTGCTTCTTTCCTTTTGTGTGTTTCAAGTAATACATTTCTAAGTTTTATTCTGAGTTTTATAGTATATTTGTCATGGTATTAAGGAGTCTGAGGTCTTTATATAGCAAGTCCTGGAGCTTTTTAACGTTGTTTAATGTTGCACAGTAACTGGGTTTTTTAAACTCTTTAGCCCATATATTACAACTAAATTAATAAGATCTACCTCATTCACTACACAGTGACTAAGGTACAGTAAGGGGTAAAACAAAGTAAGCAGTATGTCCTAGTGAGATGTAAATATATTGGGGGAGCATTTAGATATATCTGATAGAAAAATGAGCCGATATTACTATCAAATAAACTCCAAAATAGTTCTTGAAGAATTCCTGAGACCTTTCACTTCTTGTTATCACTAAATGTAGAACTGGTTGCATAACTTGTTGCAAATAATGATTGTTGTACATTTTTGACATCTCTGCAGTGACTAAATTATAATTTTTTGTTAAAATTAAAAGAAAATTCTCCATTCTATGCACAAATTTGATTACATTCTGCCCCCGTACCAGATGCTGTCCTGCTATTATACAGCTCTAATAATTTTAAGAGATGGTAATTGGATGACATGAAACAGACATAGAGAAGCAGCATGGGAAGCAGAGTCAGCACTTCTCTCATATTGGAAATTGGATCTATCCCACAGGAAAAGGCAATATCCTGAGCCAAAGCCTTGTACAGTAAAAACTGGCCCAATGCAGTATTAACATCAAGGGAATTATGTCAGATAAAACTGGATCCCAAAGCAGCGAACCTAAAATATAACCATAGGAGCTGGAAGCTACCACATGGAAACTCTCAACTAACTTACATTGAATTGGAGAGTACAACAAGAACAGTATGGATTGCGGAAGTGTGTTTATTGCTCTGTAGAATCTCTCGCTGTTTAAATTATTTTTTATATTTTCATCTCTTAATGGTATGGACAAGATAAACATGAAAAATATATATGAGCAAAGTTATTATAATAAATTATGCAAAGTTGTTTTGAGTCTGAAGTATTTTTGAAGTTAGTGAAATACTCGAACCCAGTTTGAAATTCTTCATAGATTATATATTTCTTAGGGCAGTTGATTAATCACAGTTATCTCATGCGGTTAACTTAAAAAAATTAATCACAATTAAAAACATTAATTGCGATTAATCGCAGGTTTAATTGCCAACTACCAATTGAAATTTATTAAATATTTTGGATGTTTTCTACATTTTCATATATATCTTGTATTCTTTGTTGCAGTTGAAATCAGTGTATATTTTGATTACAAATATTTTCATTATAAAAATGATAAACAGAAGAAATAGTATTTTTCAATTCACCTCATATAAGTACTGTAGTGCAATCTTTGTCCTGAAAGTGCAATTTATAAGTGTAGATTTTTTTGTTACATAATTGCACTCAAAAACAAAACTAAGTCCACTCATCCTACTTCTTGTTCAGCCAATCACTCAGGCAAACAAGTTTTGTTTATGTTTACAGAAGATAATGCTGCCCTCTTCTTCTTTACAGTGTCACCAGAAAGTGAGAACAGACATTTGTATGGCACTCTTGTAGCCAGCATTGCAAGGTATTTACGTGGCAGATATGCTAAATATTCATATGCTCCTTCATGCTTCGGCCACCATTCCAGAGGACATGCTTTCATTTTGATGACACTCATTAAAAAAATAATGCATTAATTAAATTTGTGACCGAACTCCTTGGGGGAAAATTGTACATCACCTGCTCTGTTTTACCCACGTTCTGCCATATATTTCATGTTAGGGCAGTTTCGGATGATGACCTTGCATATGTTCATTTTAAGAACGCAGATTTGACAAAACACAAAGAAGGTACTGTCAAAGTTAGACTCAGGACTCACAGTTTGTCAGACCACTCTGTTTTATTAGCACAGCGCTCTGCTAATACACCCAGATAATGTGAACAGCATGCAAGGCCTAAGCAGTCTTATTTATACAGCTAAAAGAGCGGGAATTAGACAAAGGGACAAAGAAAGCAAAAAAACACTAAAAATCACCTGGGGCACAGCATGCATATCCCACTTCCTTACTGTTATCGATCTAAGGCTAATACTTCACCAATTGCCCTTAAACGGTGCAATTGTCCAATGTTAATGTCTGTATTCCTGACACCTGGATT
>NC_133779.1:43742054-43749762 GCF_003597395.2 Chelonoidis abingdonii
TGGTTGGGGTTAGGGGAGGAGTAGGATTGAGGGGTTAGGGGAGGGGTAGGTGGTTACAGTTAGGGGGTAGCATTTAGGGGCATGGTGGGGTAGGTGGTTATGGTTGGGGTTGGGGTGGGGATTAGGGGTAGGGTAAGGGGGTTAGGGGGTAGGGTTGAGGGGTAGGGTTAGGCGTTATGGTCAGGGTCAGGGTCCAGGTGAGAGTGGGTTAGGGGTTAGGTGTGGGGTTAGGGTGAGGGTGAGTTTAGGGTAGGGTTAGGGGGAGGGTAGGTAGGGTTAGGGCTGGGTTTAATGTTAGGGGTTGGGGTTAGGTTTTAGGGTTGGGGTTATGTTAGGTAGGGTTAGGATTAGGGTTAGGGGGTAGGGTTGAGTTAGGGGCAGGGTTTAGGTTGGGGTGGGTTTCGGGGTAGAGATTAGGGTTACAGATGGGTTGGGGTTAGGGGTAGGGTAGGTTAGGGTCAGGGTAGGTACTGTTAGGGGGTCAGGATTAGGGCTAGGGTTGGATTAGCGCTAGAGCAAGGGCTAGGGCTGGGGTTCCTAAGGGTAGGGCATCCCGCCCTAGGGTTAGGGTTCCTATGGGTAGGGCTTCCGACCCTAGGGTAAGGGTTCCTATGGGTGGGGCACTTGGAGCTAGGATTAGGGTTCCTATGTGTAGGACGCCCCGCCCTTGGATTAGGGTTCCCATGGGTAGGGCTTCCTGCCCTAGGGTTAGGGATCCTACGGGTACGGTACTTGGAGCTAGGGGTTGGGGTTAGGGTTAGGGTTATAGGATTTGGGTTATAGGGTTTGGGTTAGGTTTATAGGGTTCAGGTTAGGGTTTGGATTATAGGGTTAGGGGTTGGGGTTAGGGTTATAGGCTTCGGGTTCGGGTTATAGGGTTCGGGTTAGGGTATAGGGTTTGAGTTTGGGTTCAGGTTCGGGTTATAGGGTTAAGGTTCGGGTTCAGGTTTTAGGGTTATAGGGTTTGGGTTCAGGTTCTGGTTCTGGTTATAGGGTTCTGGTTCTGGTTATAGGGTTCAGGTTTGGGTTAGGGTTCGTGTTCGGGTTTGGATTAGGGTTATAGGGTTCAGGTTCGGGTTCTGGTTATAGGGTTAGGGTTATAGGGTTCGGGTTAGGGTTCGTGTTCGGATTAGGGTTAGCGTTCGGGTTCAGGTTTGGGTTAGGGTTATAGGGTTCGGGTTAGGGTTAGGTTTCGGGTTAGGGTTATAGGGTTAGCGTTAGGGTTATGGTTCGGGTTCAGGTTCGGGTTAGGGTTATTGGGTTTGGATTCGGGTTAGGGTTATAGGGTTTGGGTTAGGGTTAGGGTTCGGGTTAAAGGGTTCGGGTTATAGGATTATAGGGTTCAGGTTAGGGTTCTAGGGTTAGGATTCGGGTTCCAGTTATAGGGTTAGGGTTATAGGGTTCAGGTGATAGGGTTCGGGTTAGGGTTATAGGGTCACGTTAGGGTTAGGGTTAAAGGCTTCGGGTTAGGGTTAAAGAGTTCGGTTTTGGGTTAGGGCTATAGGGCTCGGGTTAGGGTTCGGATTCGGGTTATAGAGTTCGGTTTATAGGGTTCGGGTTAGGGTTAGGTTTCAGGTTATAGGGTTCAGATTAGGGTTCAGGTTCGGGTTAGCTTTATAAGGTTAGTGTTCGGGTAAGCTTTCAGGTTAGGGTTATAGGGTTTGGGTTCGGGTTATAGGGTTCGGGTTATAGGATTCAGATTAGGGTTAGGGTTATAGGGTTCGGGTTAGGGTTATAGGGTTCGGGTTCTGGTTCGGGTTATAGGGTTAGGGTTTCGGGTTAGAGTTAAAGGGTTCGGGTTAGGGTTATAGGGTTAAAGGGTTCCGGTTTGGGTTAGGGTTAAAGGGTTTGGTTTCGGGTTAGGGCTATAGGATTCGGGTTCGGGTTATAGGGTTCTATTTATAGGGTTCGGGTTAGGGTTATAGGGTTCGGGTTATAGGGTTCAGATTCGGGTTAGCGTTATAGGGTTTGGGTTAGGGTTAGGGTTATACGGTTAGAGTTTGGCTTCGGGTTAGGGTTATAGGGTTCGGGTTAGGGTTTGGTTTCAGGTTAGGTTTATAGGGTTAGTGTTCGGGTAAGGGTTCGGGTTAGGGCTATAGGGTTTGGATTTGGGTTATAGAGTTCAGGTTAGGGTTCGGGTTATAGGGTTCAGATTAGGGTTAGGGTTATAGGGTTCGGGTTAGTATTCAGATTCGGGTTAGGGTTCGGGTTTTCGGGTTAGGGTTATACGGTTAGGGTTCTAGGGTTAAAGGGTTTGGGTTATAGGGTTAGGGTTAAAGGGTTTGGTTTCGGGTTAGGGCTATAGGGTTCGGGTTAGGGTTTGGGTTATAGCGTTAGGGTTCGGGTTATATCGTTCGGATTCGGGTTAGGGTTATAGGGTTCAGGTTAGGGTTATAGGGTTCAGGTTAAAGGGTTCGGTTTCGGGTTAGGGCTATAGGGTTCGGGTTAGGGTTATAGGGTTTGAATTCGGGTTAGGGTTATAGGGTTCAGATTAGGGTTAGGGTTATAGGGTTTGGGTTATAGGGTTCGGGTTAGGGTTATAGGGTTCAAGTTTGGGTTCAGGTTCTGGTTATAGGGTTAGGGTTAGGGTTTTCGGGTTCAGGTTATACGGTTAGGGTTATACGGTTAGGGTTATATGGTTAAAGGGTTCGGGTTAAAGGGTTAGGGTTAGGGTTAAAGGGTTCGGTTTCGGGTTAGTGCTATAGGGTTCGGGTTCGGCTTCAGATTCGGGTTATAGGGTTCAGGTTCGGGTTATACCGTTAGGGTTTGGGTTAGGGTTATAGGGTTCAGATTCGGGTTAGGGTTATAGGGTTCGAGTTTGGGTTCGGGTTACGGTTAGGGTTACAGGGTTAGTGTTCGGGTTAGGGTTATAGGGTTTGGATTTGGGTTATAGAGTTCAGGTTAGGGTTCAGGTTATTGGGTGCAGATTAGGGTTAGGGTTATAGGGTTCGGGTTAGTGTTCGGGTTCGGTTATAGGGTTTGGGTTCTGGTTCGGGTTATACGGTTAGGGTCAGGGGTTTTGGGTTTGGGTTATAGGGTTAGGGTTATACTGTTAGGGTTATAGGGTTCGGGTTAGGGTTATAGGGTTAAAGGGTTTGGGTTCGGGTTAGGGCTATAGGGTTCGGGTTCAGGTTGGGGTTATAGGGTTTGGATTCGGGTTAGGGTTATAGGGTTTGGGTTCTGGTTAGGGTTATAGGATTAGAGTTTGGGTTCGGGTTATAGGGTTCAGGTTAGGTTTATAGGGTTAGTGTTCGGGTAAGGGTTCGGGCTGGGTTATAGGGTTCAGATTAGGGTTAGGATTATAGAGTTATAGGTTAGGGTTATAGGGTTAGGGTGTTCGGGTTATACGGTTAGGGTTATAGGGTTAAAGGGTTCGGGTTAGGGTTAAAGGGTTCGGGTTAGGGTTAGGGCTATAGGGTTCGGGTTAGGGTTCGGTTATAGGGTTCGGGTTAGGGTTATAGCATTAGGGTTTGGGTTATATTGTTAGGGTTCGGGTTAGGGTTATAGGGTTCGGGTTAGGGTTTGGGTTTTAGCGTTAGGGTTCGGGTTATAGGGTTCGGATTCGAGTTAGGGTTATAGGGTTTGGGTTCGGGTTAGGGTTATATGGTTCAGGTTATAGGGTTTGGGTTCGTCTTAGGGTTAGGGTTATAGGATTTGGGTTATAGGAGTTGGGTTATAGGGTTCGGTTTCGGGTTAGTGTTCGGGTTAGGGTTATAGGGTTTGGGTTATAGGGTTAGGGTCAGGGTTTTCGGGTTCGGGTTATAGGGTAAAAGGGTTCAGGTTAGGGTTAAAGGGTTTGGGTTCGGGTTAGGGCTATAGGGTTCGGGTTCGGGTTAGGGTTATAGGGTTTGGGTTAGGGTTTGGGTTATATGGTTCGGATTTGGGTTAGGGTTATAGGGTTTGGATTATAGGATTCGGATTTGGGTTAGGGTTTTCGGGTTAGGGTTATAGGGTAAAAGGGTTATGGTTAGGGTTATAGGGTAAAAGGGTTCGGGTTCGGGTTAGGGCTATAGGGTTCGGGTTCGGGTTTGGGTTAGGATTTGGGTTAGGGTTATAGGGTTTGGGTTAGGGTTTGGGTTATATGGTTCGGATTTGGGTTAGGGTTATAGGGTTTGGATTATAGGGTTCGGATTCGGGTTAGGGTTATAGGGTTAGGGTTTTCGGGTTAGGGTGATAGAGTTAGTGTTAGGGTTATAGGGTTTGGGTTAGGTTTATAGGGTTCAGGTTAGGGTTAGGGTTAAAGGGTTCAGGTTCTGGTTAGGGTTCGGATTCGGGTTATAGGGTTCCGTTTATAGGGTTTGGGTTATAGCGTTAGATTTCGGGTTATAGGGTTCGGATTTGGGTTAGGGATATAGGGTTCGGGTTATAGGGTTAGGGTTTCGGTTCGGGTTAGGGTTAGGGTTCGGGTTAGTTTTATAAGGTTAGTGTTCGGGTAAGGGTTCAAGTTAGGATTATAGGGTTCGGGTTCGGGTTAAAGGGTTCGGGTTAAAGGGTTCGGGTTAGGGTTAAAGGGTTCGGTTTCGGGTTAGTGCTATAGGGTTCAGGTTTGGGTTCAGATTCGGGTTATAGGGTTCGGGTTATAGCGTTCGGATTCGGGTTAGGGTTATAGGGTTCGGGTTATAGGGTTTGGATTCGGGTTTGGGTTCAGGTTAGGTTTATAGGGTTAGTTTTCAGGTTAGGGTTATAAGGTTTGGATTTGGGTTAGGGTTATAGGGTTTGGGTTAGGGTTCGGGTTATAGGGTTAGAGTTTGGGTTCGGGTTTGGGTTATAGGATTAGGATTTGGGTTAGGGTTCATGTTAGGGTTATAGGGCAAGGGTTTGGGCTGGGTTATAGGGTTTGGATTTGGGTTATGGAGTTCAGGTTAGGGTTCGGGTTATAGGGTTCAGATTAGGGTTAGGATTATAGGGTTCGGGTTAGTGTTCGGATTAGGGTTATAGGATTCAGGTTCGGGTTATAGGGTTAGGGTTAGGATTATATGGTTAGGGTTATAGGGTTCGGGTTCGGGTTATAGGGTTAAAGGGTTCGGGTTAGGGTGAAAGGGTTCGGTTTTGGGTTAGGGCTATAGGGTTCAGGTTAGGGTTATAGGGTGCGGGTTAGGGTTCGGGTTATAGCGTTAGGGTTCGGGTTATAGGGTTCGTATTCGGGTTTGGGTTAGGGTTCGGGTTATAGGATTAGGGTTATAGGGTTCAGGTTCGGGTTATAGGGTTCGGGTTTGGGTTCAGGTTCGGGTTATAGGGTTAGGGTTTGGGTTATAGGGTTAGGGTTTGGGTTCAGGTTCTGGTTATAGGGTTCGGGTTAGGGTTATAGGGTTTGGGTTAGGGTTCGTGTTCGGGTTTGGATTAGGGGTCGGGTTCTGGTTACAGGGTTCGTGCTAGGGTTAAGGTTATAGGGTTCGGGTTAGGGTTCGTCTTCGGGATAGGGTTATAGGGTTCGGATTAGGATTAGCGTTCGGGTTATAGGGTTCAGGTTAGGGATAGGTTTTGGGTTAGGGTTATACGGATAGCGTTAGGGTTATGGTTCGGGTTCAGGTTCGGGTTATAGGGTTCGGGTTAGGGTTATAGGGTTCGGGTTATAGGGTTTGGATTCCGGTTAGGGTTATAGGGTTTGGGTTCGGCTCAGGGTTATAGGGTTCAGGTTAGGGTTCGGGTTATAGGGTTCAGGTTAGCATTATAGGGTTCGGGTTAGGGTTATAGGGTTAGCGTTAGGGTTCGGTTTATAGGGTTATAGGGTTAGGGTTATAGCATTCGGGCTAGGGTTATAGGGTTAGGGTTATAGGATTCGGGTTATAGGGTTATAAGGTTAAGCTTAGGGTTAGGGTTAAAGGGTTCGGGTTATAGGGTTTGGGTTATACAGTTCGGGTTAGGGTTTGGGTTTTAGCGGTAGGGTTTGGGTTATAGGGTTTGGATTTGGGTTAGGGTTATAGGGTTTGGGTTAGGGTTCAGGTTCGGGTTAGGGTTATAGGGTTCAGATTAGGGTTCGGTTTCGGGTTATAGGGTTCGGGTTTGGGTTTGGGTTAGGGTTATAGGGTTCGGGTTATAGGGTTATGGTTAGGGTTTTCAGGTTCGGATTATAGGGTTAGGGTTATACAGTTAGGGTTATAGGGTTTGGGTTCGGGTTAGGGTTATAGGGTTAGGGTTATAGGGTTCGGGTAATGGTTACAGGGTTCGAATTTGGGTTCGGGTTATTGTTACAGGGTTATAGGGTTCGGGTTATAGGGTTCGGGTTCGGATTATAGGGTTAGGGTTATACAGTTAGGGTTATAGGGTTCGGTTTTGGGTTAGGGTTAAAGGGTTCGGTTTCGGGTTAGTGCTATAGGGTTCAGGTTTGGGTTCAGATTCGGGTTATAGGGTTCGGGTTATAGCATTAGGGTTCAGGTTATACCGTTAGGGTTATAGGGTTTGGGTTAGGGTTATAGGGTTCGGGTTATAGGGTTCGGGTTTGGGTTATAGGGTTAGGGTTATAGGGTTTGGGTTAGGGTTCGGGTTCAGGTTCTGGTTATAGGGTTCGGGTTAGGGTTATAGGGTTTGGGTTAGGTTTCGTGTTTGGATTAGGGTTCGGGTTCTGGTTATAGGGTTCGCGTTAGGGTTAAGGTTATACGGTTCGGGTTAGGGTTTGTCTTCGGGATAGGGTTATAGGGTTCGGATTAGGATTAGCGTTCGGGTTATAGGGTTCAGGTTAGGGATAGGTTTTGGGTTAGGGTTATACAGATAGCGTTAGGGTTATGGTTCGGGTTCAGGTTCGGGTTATAGGGTTCGGGTTAGGGTTATAGGGTTCGGGTTATAGGGTTTGGATTCTGGTTAGGGTTATAGGGTTTGGGTTCGGCTCAGGGTTATAGGGTTCGGGTTAGGGTTATAGGGTTCAGATTCTGGTTAGGGTTATAGGGTTCGGGTTAGGGTTCGGGTTTGGGTTAGGGTTATAGGGTTCAGGTTAGCATTATAGGGTTAGGGTTATAGGGTTAGGGTTAGGTTTCGAGTTAGGGTTATAGGGTTAGCGTTAGGGTTCAGTTTATAGGGTTATAGGGTTAGGGTTATAGCATTCGAGCTAGGGTTATAGGTTAGGGTTAGGGGTCTGGGTTAGGGTTATAGGATTCGGGTTATAGGGTTATAAGGTTAAACTTAGGGTTAGGGTTATAGGGTTTGGGTTATACAGTTCGGGTTAGGGTTAGGGTTATAGGGTTCGGATTCGGGTTCCGGTTATAGGGTTTGGGTTATAGGGTTCAGATGATAGGGTTTGGGTTATAGGGTTCAGGTTAGGGTTAAAGGGTTCGGGTTTGGGTTAGGGTTCGGATTCGGGTTATAGCGTTAGGGTTTGGGTTATAAGGTTTGGATTTGGGTTAGGGTTATAGAGTTCGGGTACGGATTATAGGGTTCAGGTTATAGGGTTTGGGTTAGGGTTAGGCGTTAGGGTTTAGGGTTGGGTTAGGGTTTAGTTTTTAGGGTTAGGGTTTTAGGGTTAGGGATTAGGATGAGGGGTTAGGGTTAGGGGTAGGGTGAGGGTTAGGGTGAAAGGGGCTGTCTGGTCTGTGCCAGGGGTGTCCAAAGCAGGAGCGTTGTGCCCAGCTCAGTGGGTGGAGGGGCCTCTGCCACATACAGCTGACGCGCTTTGTTGAGGAGCACCTGGGCAGGCGGCGGAGGAGGGAAACGGTGCATTGTGGGAAAGGTAGTGTGTTCCCTTTGACTCCATCTCCCGTCAGCCGTTGTGAGGCGT
>NC_133779.1:43751490-43752689 GCF_003597395.2 Chelonoidis abingdonii
GCAATTGTTCTATGTTAATGTCTGTATTCCTGACACCTGGATTGCAACATTCCAACAATTTTGCTTAAAGGTACAGACAACATTTCTTTAATCCTTTCTATTCTTACAATATAATTCATTCTACTTTCACAGTACTAATGTGAGATTTGTAAAGATAGCTGCAGCACTCAACCCAAGATTTAAGAATCTGAAGTGCCTTTCAAAATCTGAGAGGAACAAAGTAGGAAGCATGCTTTCAGATGTCTTAGAAGAGCAACACTCCAATGCAGAAACTACAGAACCCGAACCATCAAAAGAAAATCAACCTTCTGCTGGTGGCATCTGACTCATGATGATGAAAATGCACATGCATCAGTCTGCACCGCTTTGGATGGTTTTCGAGCAGAACACGTCATCAGCATGGACACACGTCCCCTGGAACGGTAGTTTTAGCATGTGCATCTGGCATGTAAATATTCTGCAACACTGGCTACAACAGTGCCATGGGAACGCCTGTTTTCACTTTCAGGTGACATTGTAAACAAGAAGCAGGCAGCATTATCTCCTGAAAATGTAAACAACCTTGTTTGAGCGAGTGGCTGAACAAGAAGTAGGACTGAGCAGACTTGCAAGCTCTAAAATTTTACATTGTTTTATTTTTGAATGCAGTATTTTTGTAAATAATTCTATATGCGTAAGTTAAACTTTCATAATGAAGAGATTGCATAGGGGTTAGGGTCAGGGTAGGGGTGAGTTTAGTGTGGGGGTGAAGGTTAGGGTCAGGGTGTGTGTTAGGGGTAGGGTTGGGGTGAGGGTTAGAGGGTTAGGGTAGGGTGAGGGTTTAGGGTCGGGTTATAGTTTAGGGGTGAGGGTGGGAGTTGGGGTTAGGGTTGGGGTGAGGGTGGAGGTAGGGTCAGGGGTTGGGTTAGGGTCAAGGTTTAGGGGGTTGGGATTAGGGGTGAGGGTTTAGGGTTTATGGTTAGGGTAAGGGGTTAGGGGGAGGGTTAGGGCAAGGGTTAGGGTTGGGGGAGGGGTGGGTTAGGGTTCGGGATCAAGGGTTAAGGGTTGGGGTGAGAGGATAGGGGGAGGGGTAGGTTAGGGATTAGGGTTGGGGTGAGGGTTAGTGGAGGGTTTAGGGGTTGGTTTAGGGTGAGGGTAGGGGTTAGGGGTTGGTTGGGGTTAGGGGAGGAGTAGGATTGAGGGGTTAGGGGAGGGGTAGG